>NW_018164593.1:86696-114105 GCF_001263595.1 Phalaenopsis equestris
TATATATATATATTTGTTTATTTATTTATTCCCTTTCATGTATGTACTTGCATGTGTTTCACATTTTTTTTTCTATCACTCATTTTGCTATGGTGATGAACTTAGGCCTTTCTCTTCTCTTTTTTCTTACAAAGCTTTGATTACTCGTTTGGTGAAGGTGAGTCTTTAGGTTACTCACCCCAGAGAAGAGTCTTTAGGTTGCTCATCTCGGACGGGAGTCTTTAGATTTGCTCGCCTCAGAGGGGAGTCTTTACTTTACTTTCCCTAGAAGGAAGTCTTTAAGTTGCTCGCCTTAGTGGGGAATTTTTAAGTTGCACCCCCTGAGGGGAGTTCTTAGCTCAGTCACCCCAAAGGAGAGTTTTTATATTGCTCACACTGGAGGGGAGTCTTTAGTTGCTCACCACGAGGGGAGTCCTTAGGTTTTGAGTTCCGTAGTGCTTAGGCTGACTGAAAGGACATGAAAAATTTTTAATCTTGTGAATGAAGTTACATATGTGGTTTGCAATTTAAGAATAGAAGTGTCAAACATTACTCTCTTTCTCATTATGTCAATCTGAATTTATGACAAGAGGTTTTCAATTAAGGAAAAAACTGTTTCAGGTCATCCTTGCTCTAGGTCTTGGGTGTGTCATCTACTGTAGATAATTTGAGTCGATATGCCCCTTGGGAGACCATTTTTAAGTTGATGAATGATCCAGTCCATGTTTGGCCGAGCTTGCCAAGTGCTTGTCCTCGAGATTCTATATCAGACGAGGTCTTCAATTGTGTAGGTATTCTCCTTTACTTGTTTGTTGAAGTATCAGGTTGTTCACCTTTTAATTTCCTTCTAGCGAAGGGTTGAATTGGTATGAACTTCTTTGGTAAGGATGAGTGCGAGCTTGGTTCCATCATCTTTGGTCTATCGCCATTCTATCAGGCTTTCTTCATCAAATGAGGAAGCTGTAACGGTCCTTTGACTGTGGTGATTATACTCTACTGGTAGCATTGCTTCCATGTCTTTAGATAACATAAAAGGAGTATGATACGTCGTGTTGAAGGTGTTTGGATTACCCATAGTATCGTCGGCAACATGTCTGCCCATTTCCCCTTTGCTCCTTCAACCTTTTTTCCTTATGACATTCACGATAATCATGTTGGTAGTTTAGGCTTGATCGTTGGTACAGGGGTGATGCGCTTATGTGAACTTTAGATTTATTCATTGTCTCTCAAAAAAAATTTAATACATTAGTCAAAAAACTAGGTGTCCTTATCAGTTATGAGACTCGTGTCGATAGAGAAGTTCAATCTAAATATAATATTTGACTATGGTTGCGGTGATTTAGGCTAGTGCCTTAACTTCTACCCATTTTGAAATGTATTCAACAACAATTAGAAGGAATTTGTGCTTCCCCTTAAAGGGTGGAAAAGTTCATAGAATGTCTTGTCCCTAAATTGCAAACGACCAGGAACTTGCCATAGATTGTAATTGTCGAGCCGACTGATGTTGTAGGGGTTCGTATTTCTGACATTGTTCACATCTCTTTGCAAATTCCTCAGCTTCTTTAAGAAGTGTAGACCAAAATAACCCTTTACATTGCACTCAATAAGCCAAATTTCTTCCTCCTGAGTGGCTCCCGCATTTGTCCGAATATACCTTGCGGAGGGCGTCCTTAGTTTTAGTTTCTCCTATACAACTTAAGTATGGCAAGGTGACAGTATTTTCAAGATCATTCTTCCCATCATCAGGTACTGGTCTGCCTTGATCTTGAAACACTTCAAGTCAATGATACCGTTCGTAGTTCCTCGGTTTGAGGTGAAGGATGTAAGGGTCCATCCAGCTCTTTGATATTTTGTTGGACACCTCCATCGCTTCAGGTTCTTCGATTATCAGTTAAACCATTCTTTGAGATGTTTCACCTCCTAGTTGGATCATTTAAACAGGAGCTCAACTACTAAGTTTTCCTCCCATCCGATGTGGGTGATTTGAAAGCTAGTAAACCATTTGATCTTCGTTTTCACCTTGGCAAGGTAATTTGCCTTCCCTTCTTTGTGGCCCTCAATTGCCCCGTTTATCTGGTTGACTATGAGTTGCGAGTCTATCTTTTCATGAAGGTGACGAGCTCCTATGTGGTATGCAAGATGTAGGTCAGCGATTAGCTCCTCATATTCCGCCTAATTGTTAGTAACGTCAAAATCTACAACGATCAAGTGAAAGTGGTGCTCACTAGATGGGCTACTCAAAGTGAACCCCGACCTGAGGCCGTTTAATTGGAAGCTCAGTCGGTATAGAAAGTCCACATACAGTCTTCGACAATGGTTCTTTCATCCTATTTAGATGGCCAAGCGAAGTCTGCTAGGAAGTTCGTCACTACTTGGGATTTGATTGTCGTCTGGGGGACGTAAGAGATGTCGAACTTGCTCAGCTCCATCGCCCTTTTGAGGAGGTAACTCGAATATTTCAGACAAGTGAGGACCGACTTGAGAGGGTGGTAGGTGACAACCTAAATTGAATTTGTCTGGAAGTAGGGCCAGAGCCTGTGAATAGAGGTGATGAGAGTAAAAGTTAGTTTTTCCATGATGAAATACTTAATTTTGACATTCCTCAGGACCCGGTTAGTATAATAGATAGGGAATTATTTTCTCAGCTCCTTCTCAACTTTGAACTTAGAAGGAGTGAAGGTGAAGATATGGAGTCCTTGAGCCTTTTGAACACCTCTTCACGCTCGACGGTGCACCAAAATGTTTGGCCTTTCTAAGGGCCTTGAAGATACTGCACATTTATCGACCTGCTATTTGGTTGGTCAATCTTTGTACTTCCTTTGTGTTTCGCGGAGAATACACATTCAACAAGGCTTGTACCTTTTCTGGGTTGGTGTGGGTTAGGTGATAGCTCAAGAATTTCCTAGTCAAGGCCTCAAAGAGACATTTTAGGGGATTTAATTTGATTTTAAATTTTCTAAGAGTTTCAAATGTTTCATTTAAGTCATTACTGTGTTGTTTGAGAATTTTACTTTTTACCAACACAGCATGCACATACACTTCAATATTTATTCCTTTCTATTTTGCAAAAAGTGCATCCATTAGTTGTTGGTAAGTATTATACTTCACAGATGTAATCTGCTTCTTAAACTTCCTTACTTCTTCTAGGATTGGCCAGTCCAAACTAGCAAGAAATGATCTCAACTTCTGCTTCATCGATCGGACTGTGAGATTGATGTTTAATCAGTGACGTGAGACTTTTATGAAGACACCCGACATTTCGGCGACAGATCAGACAAAAATGTCTTGATTCTCCATAAGGGTCTGGACGAGGAGTTCTTTCAACCTGGAATAAAAAAAATTGTTGATTATAAATAATTTACTTGTCTCTTCTTTAGTGGTCGGGACTTGGAGGGTGATCTCGCTAATCTCGAGGTTGCCCTCTCTTTGGCTCTGCAGGTCAAGTGGTTCTTGTTTGATGCCAGTCACTGCTCAGAGGCAACATATCCTCGACTGCTTTAGGTCTCCTTGAACGATAATGATCTTCCCATCTCTTCGAAGTTTCATAGCTACATGGAGGGTGGAGATCACCGCCCGGAAATTGTTCAGCAGTAATTAGCTGAAAATGGTGTTGTATATGGGTGGGGAGTCGACCACCGGGAAATCTTCAAACCTTGTGAATTACCAATCTTTGTCACCTCAAGTGATCGTCAATGTGATCACACCGAGAGCGGCTCTAAACTTTCATTGGATCTTTCATTGGATAACTTGAATTCTCTTTTGAATGACTTCACTTCTTAATGAGTTCAATGGATGAGAATGAACTCTCGCTTAGACAATTCTAATCTTTTATAAGTTTAGTGGACGAGCTAAATTTTTTTATGGATAAGTGCAATTCTTGGTGAGCTCAATGAGTAAGTTGAACTCACTTTTGGTAGTCTTCAATTTATGGCGAGTTTAATGGATGGGTCGAAATCTCACTTGAACGACATTGATTATCGATAAGTTCAACGAATAAGTTGAACTTTTCCTTTCACAACTCCAAATCAAAGGCAAGCTCAAGCTCCTTATTGGCTTCAAGTATGAAATTGGTTCAGGCTCTCTAGTGATGTTAGGTTTGAGAGAAATTTGAGTTTTCAAATGACTCCAATTTTGGGATGGCATTGAAGTCTCTAATGACAGTTTAAGAGGCGGGTCTTCGAAAACTTTAAGCCTTAGATGAGTTCAAATTCCTTTATAAATTCAATTCTAAAATAAGTTTAAGGAATTAGATGAATCTAGTTTCATATGAGTTTTGAAATGAGTTCAAAGCTACATTCTGACTTGATCAGCAAACCTACCTAATCATGAATTTTCATTTTAAAGCCTATACTTGGTTGATTATCATAATTCAAGATCACTTTTATATAACTCACAATCATTATTATCCTTAGATTTTTTATTATAAATATGTATTTCACTTCATTTTTTAAATTTATTATTTTATTTCATGCTTATATGATTATATATATGAAATTTAAGATAATTTTTAATCATAGATAATATGAGTTTTAAATCTTTAAATTAAAATTAAAATATTCAAATCATAATTAAATTTTCATGCCATTAATGAATATATTCTATTAATTTTTTTTGTGGTTTTTGATCATATTGTAAATGTATTTCATTTGTATTGCTAAATTAATATGATGATAAATAAATAAAAAACATTAATAAAATTTATTATCCATCGTGTAATAAGGAGAAAACAGTGGAATTGAGGGATATTAATAATGAAATTTATCATCAATTAATATGGTTGTAACATTATATTAAGCTTAGTACTACAAAAAGTGGATAATATATTTAAAAATAAACTTAAGTACATCCACATGTATAAGGACGCAAATTCATGACCTTATTTAGGAAGAAACTGCTGACGACTAGTATTTGAATGTGTGGCACATTATTTAGAAACAAAGTAAAGTCTCAATATGCCCGCCGAGATCCCATAACTACTAGCCTGCCATAGAGATTTTTAGGAGCTCCTTTTGTTATGGGTCATTAATTTAGTCAACTAATTATCATCAAATTGTTACTATATTTTCTTCTTGAATTTATTTCAGTTCCTATAAAATTCATGTCTAAAAAAAAACTTGCACAGTAACCAATATTTTTTAATTAATCAAAATGTCATAATAGTTCTTTGACTATTTACATAGGATCGTTTATGTTGTCTATGAGTCTATAAAAATATCCAATTTATGATGGACCTCTTTAAATTGAAATTGAAAAGAAATCCACTTTGGGGAATATTGCAGCCCTATTAAAATAGCATGAGAACAAAATTGACAATTTAATAAGCTCTATGACTAAAATGATCTTCTGTAAATAATCGACAGACTACTTTAACACTTTTCTCGATATTAACGAATGAAACATATACATGCACTTTGTGGCGCTTGTTGTGAATCAAAAATGATTTTGGAAGTGCAACAGGCACTAACCCACTTGTCCACATATTTTTTCCCTTCTACAAAACAGCACAACATTTCCTTCTTTGCAAAGAATAAAAAACTATTCCTCCCAAGACTTTCAGAAGCCATGGAGTGGACTGACTTCCTCAGCAACTTTCCCTTCTTGAGGAGCTTTCTCACTTGTCTTCTCAGTTCTGAAACAAAATCTGATCAGCTTGAAGAGAAAAAGGATGCAGCAGATGATCAGAAAGCTAGAGCAAGCAACATAGCTGCTCAGAAGCACTTCCATGAAAGCCTTCATGCTCTCAAGTTCTAGCTGATGGTGATGTAGTTCCATTTGCGCTTCATGAGTTTAATATTTCTTGTATTGTTAAGTTTGTGATGCATATATCAAGCATGACTTTGAAAGAATAATCTGCTTTTGTAGTTTTCTTTCCTAAAAATAATGTTTTGATGTTTAATTATGCCATTTTGTGTATTATTTTTAAGGAAATCATTGGATGTTACACAATAGAAAAGTTCAATCCATGGTGCTAACTAGAATGATAAATTTAGCAGTACTTACTGTAATTTAACTTACAGAAGTGTAAATTTTGAGTGGGATGGGTTGGCAAGCATTGCAATTTGCTATTATTTTCATGGAATCATGCTGCATATCATTAAATAATAATTAAAAATATTAATTACTGTTATTATAGTGTTTGAAAGCTTGTAAATGGTTATCTTTGATGATTAGTTCTGCAGGATAAAGTTAAATAGTTCTTTAGCTGATCATTATGTACTTTTAGTTATGTATATTTCAAAGTTATATCAGTCCTTCTCAAACAAGTTACGATCATCAAAAAATAATTAAAAATATTAATTGCTGTTATTATAGTGTTTGAAAGCTTGTAAGTGGTTAACTTTGATGATTAGTTCTGCAGGATAAAGTTAAATAGTTCTTTAGCTGATCATTATGTACTTTTAGTTATGTATATTTCAAAGTTATATCAGTCCTTCTCAAACAAGTTACTGAATTTTCAGTTATTTTTATTTTTATTTTTATTTCATCCATTTATTTGTTAGGAGACTTATGAAATATTTTTTTTTTATTTCATCCATTTTTTTTTTCATCCATTTATTTGTTAGGAGACTTATGAAATAGGAGAATTTGGGTAACATAATATTATAATGAGTTAAAATTATATGGGAAAAGTCAAGATCTACTCAACAATAAGAAAAAGGAAAGGTAGATCAATTCATTCATCATTGACAAAGATTACAATTTATGAACATGGTAACATTATTAATTGCATAAATAGTGTATCATTAATTAATTGTAACATCCATCTACCTATGTACTTTCCTAGACATCACCACATCATCATCTTAAATGACAACTTGATAGAAGGAAAAATTTAAGGAGTCAAATTAGGGAAAAAGAAGGAGAAAATTGGATGGATGTTAAGACACTAATTGGAAATTAGGCCCAAGTAATAGATCAAGAAAAATTATATATAGCTGAAAAATTATTATTATTATTATTAATTTAACATGAAAAAGCAAACAAAATTAAAACTTTTTTCTAAAGATCAAAATCTAAAGCAAATTAAATTGCCCACAATGTCTATTCTCTAAGGGCATAACTATGTAAAGTGAACTCTATCACCTAAACTTCAATTTTCTCTTTTACTTTCATCTCTAAGGGCATAACCATGTAAAGTGAACTCTATCACCTAAACTTCAATTTTTATACATATATGTACCACCTTACCAATGCTTGAAAAGGTGTATTTTACCCTTTAGAAGTTAAATTAGTGATGTTTTTGTCTATGATATGAAAGATTTGGGTGGTATAAGTATCAAAAAAACAAAGTTAAGATGATAGATATGTAAATATATAAGAATTGGGTGGTATGTATGTAAATACTCATAAAACATTTTATCTGATTATGGCCATATATTTGATGAATTCCACCATTTTGATTATTGTTTGGAAACATTTAGTAATTAAGAACTTGCATTTCATTAAGACATGACATACATTAAGAATTAAATGCAGAGGAGTAATTATATGCTTCCAAACAAAATCAACACATTAAAAAGCTTGATGAAATGGAATTCAAATACTTCATATGAGATTTAATGCTAGCATCTTCCAACATACATAGCAAGTCTAATCTCCATATATGCTTCCAAACAAAATCAACACATTAACAAGCTTGATGATATGGAATTCAAATACTTTCATATGGGATTTAATGGGAGCATCTTCCAACATACATAGCAAGTCTAATCTCCATTTCATGTATAATTTATCAGACCAATTTTTGGTCATATATTATTGAATCTTAAATTGTTAGTAGTATCACATCACCTAGGTATGGATTTTTTATAGAAGTCAGATGTGTAGTTAAAGTAGAGAAGAAACGACAAGAGTTTAATATAAATTCGTGTACTTGAGGAGTCAAGAGAGAAAAATATCCCCTACTCCACAAATGACTTTCCTTATTTATAGGTTTGGGTTTGCTCCACCCAAGATTAGATACATAAGTGACTGTGCTGAAAGAGAAAAATACATCAAAATAATTTTATTATGTAGTTGTATGTACAACGCGTCATATAAGACGACGATGTTGTAATAAATATAGGATGAGTTGATGGAATTGCCTTGACTTGCAAACTTAACTCGCCAAGCTAGGATTAGGTCAATTCCCAAACAAAATGATTGAGCTAATATTCGGTGTTATGTAAAGCTGAGTCAATGGAGTTAAGCTGTGAAATTGTTAGGTTGTCCTGTCAAGTTGTACTTTTCTTGAATATACTTGAAATATCTAATCAAATCACGTGTTTGAGGAGTTCCTGTACTTTGAACTTGAACTTAGGGCTTTAATAACTATATAATTATGATACTAGAATGTGCCTTATTCCTATTATAATTATATTTTGAAATTAAGGTTTCTATTGAAAGCTTATTTTTTCATAAACCTTATCCAACCACCCTCGTATTTAGGTATTTTATAATGTCAAACAAGTGATTTCACATTCTTATTGAATTAAGAAAAACTATCAAAATTAAATTCCAACATTATGTTAATTGCTTGCTAGAATTTGATCATGATAGTGAAAGAGATTTCTGTTTAAAAATCAAATTAAGTTTATAGAGAAAAAAGCTTTAGATTTAATACTTTTTTGTTGATTCAAATTTCGTAGCTAAAGGTCAACAAAGATTAGTTCAAACCCATACAAGCTCTAGCTTGATATGCTTGAACTCACATAAACTTCATTAAATTTTTCCAAATAACCTGTCACTACTATCAATATAAAGAGAAGAGATGACCTTTATTGTTTAGATTTTTCCAAAAATACTTCAATAAGAAACTTATAAAAATATTCTATCAGAATAATTGGCTATCTTTATTGCTAATAGTCGGACTCGGGTCATAGCTAATTGAAGCCTAAATCAATTGGTTTAAACTTGAGCTCAAGCTCATATAGTGAATTAGAATTCAACACTTTGAATCAATAAGAGATTTCTGCTCAACACATGCACTTGAGTTTCATCCTCTAAAATTTTAAAACTCCCAACAATACAAACTTACTATGGGAAAGATATTTCTATGGAAGCTCTATAGAGAAAGCATTGAAGCCTAGATCGTTTTGATGGGAGGTTGATAGAGAGGACATCAACAATGTTGAGGAAGTTACGGTGAGAGCTTTGTAGGAAAGACATTGATGAGACTAGGAAGTCATCATGCAAACTTGTTAGAGGACACAACTATGAGGCCAATAAGTCACAACAGGAGCTCATTAAAGAAGGAATTGAAGTGATCAATGGCATTTGATGAAAGATAAGAATTTGTATGAGTTCATATTTAAGTAAAATCCACTCGATGCTTGGATTTATTGTATGCACGATTATCATAAAATAGGAAAAAAAATAATTTTGGATTACATATTTTTTAAATAAGCCGCTCGACAAACTAGTGATTTAAGTATCATAAAGTTTGGCCTTGAGGTCATATAACATATGAGTAGCAATTTGTGTTTGAGTGCAAACTCAAGCTTGTGATTTTATAAGTTTGATTCGTGAGCTCATTAATTAGTCATTATGCAACATGATAGGCAAAATACATTATATTATATGAAACAATTCTACCCCTTCAAATAATCTTTTTGATCATCTTCAAAGTGTTACAACCCATCAACCCATTCAAAATCGAGTTATATTTTGTACCTTGCACTAGGGTTGGAGGGGCTGTGGTAAAGAATTAGAATGTGAGAGAGGGAGAGGGATTTTAACTTAATTAAGATGCAAAAAATTGGGGCTATTTGTTGTGATAAAATGAGGTCAAGGTGGAGTGGATCACAAGTTGAATGGTTTGGTTTGTGAAGATAGTGATTAACTGCGGCAGCATGCGATTAAGAGCTAGAATGTAAATCCAAAAATCAATGATGAATGAGGGGAGTAGTAAATATAAAATATTCAAAAACTACTAAAGACAACTTTGAAACACTTTTTACATGTTTTGAATATTTTTAAAAAGAAAAAATTGTATGCAAAGCACTCAAAATATTATTATTTACAATATCTAACACGATGTGTCATTTTAGGCAGATGCATTTACTCGTGCCACATTTAAATCTTCGTGAATTTCATAAAAATGAAAAATATGGTAGGCTCTTTTATGATTAATTTTGATGTTGATTGATAATTTTAAAGCTACGCAAACTCAACTGTTTAAAACATTTTATTGGATCATATTTCTACCATAACAATGGAGTATAATCTATGTCTAAGATACAGCACCTTCATTAACACTAGTTCATAACACTGCATAAGAAAAGGAGCCTACACCGTGGATGAAAGCACCCGGATCACGCACCCGGATCAAAATTTCAAAAGAGGCTAAAATTCTACAACAAAATAGCACCCGGATCACAATTTTCTCCTAAAATTTCAAAAGAGGCTAAAATTCTACAACAAAATACATAAACAAGATTACTTAAAATACTATAATGGGCTCTCATTCCATGTTCCAAAATAATCGCTTGACTATTTGCGAGGATCATTTTAGTCCAGAGTCTATAAAAGTGCCAAATTAATCATCAAACTATTTAAATTGGGCTGAAATAATCCACAAAGAATACTATTTCAGCTCATATTAAAAGAGTATGAGGATTAAATTGTTACTTTTATATACTTTGAGACTATAAGATAACTGCATGCAAAGATTAATAATACTATTTTTATACTTTTCTCATGAGAAATTATTATCTTCGGACACCGCAAACAGAGCTACAAGCGGACTACAAGCGGATGTACCAAAATACACAACAGTGTACCTTGATATACGGTGGAAATGTACTTGTGTGCTCGTATTATCCACATGTAGCTCAACTCAGTATGCTCGGGAGGTCCAAATATATAGACAAGAAGCCATCTGCAAATCACTTGATGTTTTTAAGGTCAGCATTCGCAGGCATATACAATCTTTGACCATCAAAGATCAGGTCCACATCAAAAATCTTGCCTCCCTCCTCTGACAATATGCATGAACCCGAGCATTTAAACTCCTGCTCTGCAGATTTAATGAGCTCTTTCATTGTCTGAGGAATCCACATCACCACGCCTTCTCTTCTTTCATCCGCCGGACACCATGGATGGAAAGGGAATATTGTGCATCTTCCGCGATGTATTTTGTCTGCAAAGCAACCACAAAATACTTTTTGAAATTGGAAGGTTTTCCTGTTATTAATTCCTCGACAAATGAAAAACAGTGCTGCCCATATTGAACATTGAACAATATCACGACCCGTTTTCATTCTCAACATGACAAGAAAACTTGTTACGATAAGATGTCAGTTAAATTATAGGCCAGGCACCAAATTATGTTTTGCTGCAATGAAAATGTTCCCAACATTCAAGCACTTGATCGTTAAAATTAATAATGGTAGCAAGTCATATGCAGGCGTAGAACTAGTGAAAGATTTAAGCATAATGTGGCCTATGGAGAATTAGGATTAGAATATTTTATTAGAACATTGTTCTTTGCAATAGCATTGTTCTTAGAGGACAGAAGATAATGTGCATGCAAAAAATAAAAGTTTCTATACCTCTAACATCCAAAGATCGATCAGGAAATTTTAACAGTTCTTCAGATTTTGCCTTTTCAAATAACTTTATAAATGATGAACTCCCTCTCTTCCGTGCTTCATCTAGAGGAGTTGTGCCCCATCTAAGTTTTGTTAGCAAAATACAATAAATGATTAGATTATTTCATAAAATAGACAAAATACAGAAAGCTGACGCTCTTGAAAGATAGAAATGCGTGAGCCTTTAGTAACATTTTGTCATCGTGAAATTCCAAGCAGATGCATGTATTGTAAATAGCAATCAGTTCTTTTTTTTTTTTTGTCAGACACAATAAAGTCAGACACAATAAAATGAACGCGAACGCACACCGCATATGCAAGTCTCTAAACCCAGGAGCTCATTATTGAAAGACAAAGTTCTCATCCACCAGGCTTAAGGCGGCTTGCATAAATCTAGCTATCAGTTAATTTAACTTAGTCTGCAGAAATAGCCCAGCCCATATTAGGGCTCACAATAAATTTTAAACAATCAGTTCTAAGAAGAAAAACCTTCTATAACAGTCTATACGATTCTAGGCTTTTAGCATATGGAGTGGAAAAATAGTTAATAGGATGCATATCAAATTAGTTCAATAGGTGTAATCATCATCATCGTCAACATCTTTAGCTTTATTCCAACAATTCGGGATCAACTTTATGAACCCTCAATACATATTTGCCTTTATTAGATGTCGTCTTAAGTTTTAAAACTATTTCTCACAAATTCTATAAGAAAATTCTATCAACTTACCCTAAGTCAACCAATTTTCTTGTTAAATCTACAACATTTATTTTATCTACATATCAAGTGGGTGCATTCTCTATACTTATTTTAATAAATTTCCATAACATCAAAATTATTTTTATCAACTTTATCATCAATAGATGTCACTCCAATAATACCTTTAATATAAACATTCCATCAATTATCCATCCTAACAAAATTAAAAAATGTGCAATTAAATATTTATAACTTTTTTTTTTTCGTGTGTCGAGGCGTAAGCCACAAAATCAACAAATTACACTAAGCAAAAAGTTTATACAAAGTTTAAAGTAAGTACTAATTGGTAACATATTAACATAACCTATTAATAGGTATAAATGTTACATATTAACATCCTAATATGATTAAAGTAGTAAATTGTTCAAAGTAAAAAAATAACAATCAGCATTTAAACATCAAATTATAAAACAAGGAGGACTGCACAAACATCAAAGAAATAAGTTTGATACAATTTAGTCTCTTTCACACTTCTACTATTATCCATTAAAGTAAGAATAAAACAAACATGAAGATTAGAATTTTTGAATTCAAAATTCCTCAACAGTGTTATCACTTAATGAGTTTTCAATAGGATCATCAGCATAATGATTTTTTTTCCTTCAACTCGTCCTCAATTGCATCCATGTTTTTTCATTCCTTCTCACTTTAAATCTCAATTATTTTTCTCCTATTTAATCAATATTAATTAATAAGAATATTTATTAAATTTTAAAACAATGAATATGATGGCAAAATAACTTCAAATAATTATTGATTGTATATTATATAAATAAATAAAGAGTGTTTATTAAAATTATTTTACTTTTATCAATTTTAAGGAAGACCCGAAATCTAATTGCGTACGCTTCACCAGAACTAAGGCCTTGAAAAGCTTCGTACAGTTACTCATTATGAATTTTTAAAGAAAAACATTGAGGGTCTCATATTGTGCAATTATAAACCATACTTCCTAATATTATCACGCATCCATATTTACACTACATTAAACTTTAAATAAAATTTTTGTTGCCTGGTGGGCTGATCCATTTAACATCTTTGGTTTAATTTTTATCTTTATTAAACTACATTTAAGTTACAATAATATTCTCTAATCGCATAATACTCACAAAAAAACTTCATTCAGTTTTAGAAGATATATAATAGCCCTATTTTGTGTATAATTATTCCAAAATACTTTGATCTATCAAACTTGAGTATTACTTTATCATTTAATATTATTGATTGAAAATTGTTAATATGACACCGCCAAAATTCACAACTCAGTCTTGTTGTTACAAATTCAAAGATGTTTATCTTCTAAAAATTTTTTCTTCTTTAACATTTTCACTTGATATTGCGGCAATATTCAAAAGTGGATTTAAATACGATCAAATCACTAAATTCTAACAAATTAACTTCTTGAAATAAAAAAGAAATCCAAAAATGTAAAATTTTTATGACACCGCCTAAATACCTGTCTGCAGTAAAAACACTTGCCCCAGCTTCTAGAAGCACCTCGGCCATTGAATATAATCCCTCGCAAGCAGCAATGTGTAGTGGTGTACGGTGGTCATAGTCTCTTGAATTTGGATCAACTCCACAAGACAATACCCTCTTCAGAAAGCCTGAATCCCCTCTTGAAACAGCTTCACAAAGCTGACTACCGGCATCATCGAGAGCTAGTTTTGCTCCTTTATTAAAGAGTAAAGAAACCACTGAATCATGTTTTCCCTTGATTGCCTCCAACAATGGTGTGCTCCCATACTTGTCTTTAAGTGTGTGAATTCATTAGACCACACGCAAACAATGAGAAACTCCAATTAGCATAATTTTTACACATTATCAAGGAACACTGAAGTTTATGTGAAAAGGATAAATCTGAGAGATGTACCAGTAGCATTAATATCAACACCCTCTTGAATAAGAAACCCAACTATATCCACATGTCCTCGTGACGCTGCAATATGCTGAAAAAAAATTAGGGATAAAAAGTCAGATAAGGTGTTAATCATGAAAAATTATTCAATGCTTTTGTTCAAATTGAGAACTATTCAATACATCACTACCCGCACAATCTCAGTATATATTTGCATATCACATCATAAAATACTAACCATAAAATACTAACCAATGGAGAGCGCCCATCATAATCAGTCTTCTTCGGGTCCGCACCTGCACGAATCAAACCCTTGAGGTGAAGCAAGTCTCCATCAGAAGCAGCACTATTTACTTTGAGAGCAAGCTCTGACTCCTGCCTTCCAATATGCAGTGTGATATCTGACTCTAATTGCTTGATCCAAGTTCTATTTGCACCATCCTAGAAATTAAAGCACAAAACATTATTTGCATTAAATCACAATCTTCTTTAACAGCAAGAATTTTCTATCCACATGATTTCCTAATGGTAATAATCAATATTATGAACTATCAAAGAAACATGACTTCTTAATGTTGTGGTGAAGATATACCTCAAGAAGGTTTCTTAATACTGTCCTTGCATCAACAAAAAATATTTCTAGGATATTTGTAAAACTTTGCTTATCGAGTTGCAGAAGTCTGCATAGATCACAAACACGAACGGTAAAAGGCTGAGGTAAATTGCAAAGAATGGCAATCTCTCCAAAAGAACTATTAAGACCAAATCGTGAGAAGGTCTCTTCTGTTCCATCTTCACCTATCCCAACACCTTCCTGCGGACATAATCTTCAATTAATTTCAGGAAAAATCATAATACAAATAAACTTTTAGCAAATTACGTCATTAAAAAGCCTGGCAGATTTAAGATTGAAATAGGAAAAAAATATGGCAACTCCACTATGATAGGTTTTAATAAAATTAGGTATGAATATGCAAAGCCGCACCAGCAATCCATGGCACACAAAATAAAGTTGATCTACTGCAGTGCCCTGCTCCAAGATCACTTCCCCTGGAAGAAAAAACTCTTCTTGTAGTCTAATTACCTATAATACACAAGTATATTAAGAAACTTTTTGAAAGCATTCCGGTTGAATAAAGATATGGGAGTAAAAGCTGCAAAAAACAAAAAAAAAAAAACTAGTGCAAACCAGATAAGCTCAACTAAGCTAAATGGGCCAACATTACACAGATGGGAAAAAAAAAATCACATGTTCATCACATAAGATAGAAATAAAATCATTAAATGTGAAGATAGGAGAAGATTTCTGATTTAGGAATCATTGCAACTTAACTGCTCTGAACCATGCTCAAGCAATTCTATGTACTCAAGTACTGCCAAGAGTTCGCAAAATAAGGAAAAAAGTATTGTATATGAATTGATCATTAATTTTGGCTGATATAAGAATATTGATTTTGAGGATGATGATTGGTTAAAATTAGTGAACTAAATGAAAGTATTATTTGCATTTGAGTTCTGGCAACAAAAGTAAGTCATTTAACAACATACAGTCATTGCCTGAGCATTGCTGAAAGATGCATCCACTTAATCATCTCCTTGACCGCAATAATCTAATGCGATTGGAACACTTCAGATATATAGATTTCATAACAGATTCCAAAATATTCTTACGTTAAACATATAAAAGCGACTTCCAGTTACCTATAAGATATCAACAATTATATAAGTTTTGATGCAGCATATGAAATGAATTCGCTGGGCGTGTACATGGAGTTTGTACTAGAGAAATAAGTAAACGCGGGAAAAATACAAACTAACTGTTCCATATTCAGACAATTATAAATTTATATTTCTGATAATAATCTTCAAATTAAGGAAAAAGAAAACTGTCTACTGCAATGCAAAATCTCCTTCCAGTGAAGGAACGTTAATACGAAGCCATTTGGAGCAAAAATTATGTTGGACATTGTAGGCTAGACAATGAAAAAATTAAGTTAAATAAGGAAGAAACAAAAGCTTATTTTACTTATTTTTTAAGACAACAGGATAGTTTAACATATTCCAAGATACGAATGGACATGATATCAAGTAATCTTGTAAAATTCAACCACAATGGAGTGAAGAAACTTACAATTTGATGAATAAACTCTGAAGAGCATCCCTTAAAAAGTTCAATCTTTTCAATATATGGCTTGTATAAGCTTTCTGAAATCTGAAACAGCATCATCTCGTCAAGTGTTTGGTAAATCACATCAAGATAATCAAGAAAATTTTAGACCAAGCAAATAAATGAAAAAAAGTAAAGCATGCGCTGGGCAACCTTTAATAGTAAAAGAAAAACAAGCAAAAAGCCTATTAAACGAACTTGTAATGGTTAAATTAAATATCAAAGAGTTATACAAAGTGGGAAGATGAAGCTTATCAAAGGTTTATAAAAATGAACCTAGTTTTTATATCTAAGAATTTAATGGGAAATCAAGAATCATTACATTTAAATGTAGGAGGGCCAGTCAGCACACAAATATGCATGGCAATCCGGGACTTAAAGTAAGCAACCAATATCATCCTATCACCTTAGCACGAATCGAAACTGGAATATCCTGAAGAACAGAAGCTTCTGTATAGCTACTCTCATATTGTAATCGAACATGACCTTTAATTTGATCACGGATGCCCTTTTCAAGTCTGTTCCTATTCATATATTTAATAAGATCTGTCATTTTGTCCCTAAACCTTTCTGTCTTCGATCCTTTCACAATCAGTGCAGTCATGTTACCAACCAAGTAAGCCCCAAGAATCATGTCAAACGAGACATAGATCATGATGAAGACCATTTCCCTGATATTAACTGCATGTATATCACCATAACCTGTGTGAAATAATGATCAAATCAGATAATCTTACCATAATAACAGAAACAGGAATTAAACATCAAGCATAATAAAAACTGAAAAAATCAACAGAAAAAAAAATTTAGCAACAACAGTAGAAGGTTTTAAAGCACGTTAAATACTGCCAAGAGTAACAAAACACCAGTTCTTTTTCATTAAGCTGGTTTCTGTCAATTCTTGACCCTCCAACCATTGTTATAGACACAATAATATTTTAGCATCTTCAATTTGTCACAAAATAAATTATGCTCTCATGATTGTTTTCTTGGTGTAAACTGTAAAATCTTAAGGACTAGAGCAGGGAAAACTTGATTAATTCCAAGGGGAACCATTCATCATTTCAAGCTGTTAGTGGGTAAATTCTGATAAGCATAACTTGTCCATCAATAAATTCTCACTAATGGTATTCTATAAATAAGGAAAAATAAGATTTTGGGGTAAATCTATTAAATTATTAATCAGAGCAATTTTTTGAAGAAAATAGCTTCTAGAAATGGCTCCACTTGATTCTAGTTTCAATTATGACATGAACAAGGGAAGCATGGAGTCATTTTACACCGTTAGCAAAACGTGACATCAAAACATAACTATGATATGACAGCGTTCACTTTCTAAAACGGAGAGCTACAGCCTCTTAGTCTTCTAAAACGGAGTGCTACAGCCTCTTAGTCTCCCACGAAAATTTACATGAACTTGTGAAGAAATCATTCAGGAAATTGCAAATGCAACTTCAACAGACTTCCTTCACACTTACGTGATTTTTTCGTAATATTTAATATATTACACATCCTGGTCTGTTCCTTTTTTTATCTGCAACAATTCACTACTTTTATTTCGGACACCATGCAATTTGTCAATTCAAGCATTTTGTGTCATTACCTGTTAGTTTTATTTTTTTTGTTTTATTTTCATCTTATTATTTTTTTCTAGGGCTACAAATGAACCGAGTGTTTGGCAAATTACTTGTGGCTTGACTCGGTTAAAACCGATTCAAGATCTTGAGAAATCAAACAAACTTAAACACTTTCACAAATATTCGATTAATAAATGAATAAATTTGAACAACTTATTTGATTCATTTATGTACAAAAATAGTACCATTCGAAGTTCACGAAAAAACTCTTGAGTAAGCTCGATTACAACTTGATTATAACTTGTTCATAAATTATATCGTTTAAATGTTTATTTTCAGGTTCAACGAGCATTGTTTGATATGGGTCATTTATTTTCCCAACAAACCACTAATATAAAGCTTGAGTAAGGCTCGATTAATGCTTAATTAAAACTAAATTATGGCTTGTCTATTTTAATAAACGAGATACTCGTTAATAAGTTTGATAATCCCTTAATCAGCCGAGCTTGAGATAAGCTTGAACAAAGTATTTCTAAACAATTCGGAGCTCAAACAGTCTTAAAAGTTTGAATCGAGCATGAGCTAAACTTAATGAAGCACTTATTAAATGAGCCCAAACTCGAACAAGCACCAACATGGCTCGAATCTTTTTGCAGCCCTAACTCTTCGATTTGAAAGATTCTAACTCCACGTCAGTGACATTCGACTAGAAAATCCACAATTTGGTTTGTAGATGCTCTCAAAAGCTACTTTTACTCATTTATTTTTAATCGGTTATTTATGTTGATCATGATCATAAATTAAAGAATAACTTAGCCTAACCACAATTCTCAGTTTGAACTCCAAGTTATGAACATTAAAGTATTCCTTATGTCATTGTTCTACTTTGAGCATCAAAAATGTGCAAGCGCTAATCTGAGATTTAACGATCCAGAGGAAAATAGTATGATGAGGGAGGGTCCACTGATAGAACAACATGATGCTCACTTATCCAACCGAAGTTAATCGCTCGAGCCAAAGTTAGAAAGGCCAAAGTTCACCAAGCTACGAGAAGAGCAAAAAATCGATCGAATGATTTGAGCCTAAACCAATCAGTGAAAAACGACACAAAGACGCATTCGAGCCAACCACTACGAAGAAGGTGATTCGGAAGAAGACCCAATCTCTTAACATCTCCAATCATATCAGGGGCATCCAAAAATCCCTCATTTATTATCAAGGATCGATATTTAAACTAGATTAGCCGACCACCAACATCGACCAAGCCTAGCCAACCGAGCAGATCCTACCAACCCAAAGACAATGAAGCTCAACCTATCGAGCCAGAGAGCGGTCGAGCGATATACTATTACATGTAAAATACCAAAAATATCCTAATAATACAAAGCCCTTTAAAATAGAGGCAAAAAATATAATATCATATATTTCATCATCTCCTTTATAAATAGCGAGAGAATTTTATAAACAAAGGAGGTCAATATGATATTTTAATGTTCATAACTATTCAATCACCTCCCCGTCTCTTTCTCTCTCCTTACACTATATTTATTGGATATGATTCATGCGCAAATCAGGATTCAATATCCTAAAAAGTGTGGTGAGCGTGGACCATGTCATAAATAAGAAGAATAGCAACTCACAAAGAAGAAAACTCCAATAGAGGCATTGACAATATGATGAATCAGTAGATTCAATAGTTGAAGAATCAAATGTTAAATGCCATCCGAGAAGTGATAGCTCAGGAAAGAGAGCAACACCCCGAAGAGGAAAAGTCGATGCTCAACGACCGAAGAGTCGCATTGGCCCTGAAAGGAGAAGGCGATTCCCAGTACTTCTATAGTGTGGGTGGTCAGCACCGATCAACCGAATTAGATTCAAGCGTACTGAGACGGCCCAATAAATCTATACAGTTGAGAATTCTAAAGAGGTTAAAAATCTCAACATTAGAGTCCTAAATGGAGAGAACTATCCAATCAATCACATAACATTATTTGACTCGATTGTGTGTTTAATGAGAATCACCAACAAACTAAAATATCATCTATTCTTTACAACATTGAGAGAGTCAACCCTCAGGTGGTTTAACACATTGTAGCTGATGGTAATCACATTGCTCGCTGATTCCGAACAAATGTTTATGACATAACTTTCCGGGGCACAAAAGCCTCATGCAGATTCGATAAAGACTGAGCGAGAGCCTTTGCTCGTTTATAACACGCTTCCAGAAGGAGATGTTGGATGTGTGGGACCTGAGCATGCAGTAGCTCATGCTGCTCTAGCTCAAGGGCTGAAGGAAAGAGCCTTGAGGTATCCATTGGGTTTGCAGCGATCGAAGACATTAACCAAGTTGTTAGAGCTGAACACCAACCACATATAAGTTGAGGAGTATAACTCCAATCCTGTTTCCTCCAGAATATAGTCCTTTACTCGTCACCCGCAGAAAAGGGCTCCCCAAGGCAAGGATTAGAGACCAAGGCATGATTCGTGTCCTTCTGCTCGTCCTCACTATGAAGATGCTTGACAGCATAGGGACTACACAACGATAGACATAATAAATCACTTAGGGAGTCAGGCTCAATGTCCTGATCAGCGGTCGGCTCATGAGTGCCCGCTGCTTAACCATGAAGTACCCAAGACAACTCTGTTAAGAGTTTCGATGACTGAGATCGTGGAGGCTAGTCAAAATAAAGATTACTTAAAGAGAACATCTTGGATGAAGATAAAAGCTTATCTCTGGGACCCCAAGAAGTATTGTGCCTACCACTGGGAGCATGAACATAATACAGAGGACTGTCGGCACCTCTAAGGCTTGATTAAAGAACAAATCAAGGCCGGGAAAGTTAAGAAGTTTGTGGCTTCAGAAGCAAAGACCAGAAGACAAGGGAAAGCTCCACTGGATAAATATCAGACAAGTCAATCCGACACATCGATGGCATAATATTTGCCAACCTGAAGAGTCTTTGGTCGGGAGAACTATGCACAACCACCCTCACTCCAAAACACAGCTTGTATCTCCCCATAACCTTCACCAATGATGATTTTCCACCTAGAGGTACTCCATACAATGACGCTATCATCGTCACCACATTATTTGATAGCTATAAAATTAATAGAATTCATATCTCCACTGACAACTCTGTAAACATCTTGTTCAAGTCAGTATTCGATAAGATGAGTCTCAGCAAGGACCGACTGACAACAAGGACCGACTGACAACGACAACCTGCCCGATATTTGGTTTTTCTAGAGAGAAGAAGAGCTAAGAATCATCGCTTTGTCAGTCACCTAGGGTGAAAAGGAAAAA
Source organism: Phalaenopsis equestris (assembly GCF_001263595.1). NCBI lineage: Eukaryota > Viridiplantae > Streptophyta > Magnoliopsida > Asparagales > Orchidaceae > Phalaenopsis > Phalaenopsis equestris. Next base: position 107,912 of record NW_018164593.1, read on the forward strand.
CAATTCACTAACATGGAGGACTTCCAAGTTGTCGACTCGCCACCTACCTACAATGCCATCTTTGGTTGCCCCCCGTTTAACTCCTTGAAGGTCGTCACCTCAATCTATCTTGCAGCTATGAAGTTCCTAGAAGACGGGGAGGTAATAACCATTCGCGACGACCTTAAGCACTCCCGCATTTGTTACCTCCAGGCAATCAGAAGCGTCGAGCAGGAGCCTTTAGAGCTCGACAATCTATGAGAAGGGGATCTCAAGACCAGCGAGATCACCTATCGACACTAGTAAATATTTTCTGATAAATGAGATGTGCTGATCGCACCCTCCGGGACCACCGAGACATTTTTGTTTGTTCTGTCATTGAGATGCCTGGGATATTGATTGATGTCGTCTGTCACCGACTTAATGTCAACCCAGCAGCCCAACCAATGAAGCAGAAGATAAGGACATCAGGGCCGTTTCGATCTGGGAGGTCTGGAAACTGCTGGAGACTGAATACATCTGAGAGGTCCAATATCCGACATAGGGGTCCAACTTTGTCAAAAGTTGAATGGCAAATGGAGGATGTGTGTGGACTTCACCAACTTGAACACCACTTGCCTGAATGACAACTACCCCTCATAAGACTGAATGCTACCCCAACAGCCCAACCAATGAAGCAGAAGATAAGGACATCAGGGTCATTTCGATCTGGGAGGTCTGCAAACTGCTAGAGACTGAGTATATCTGAGAGGTTCAATATCCGACATAGGGGTCCAACTTTGTCAAAAGTTGAATGGCAAATGGAGGATGTGTGTGGACTTCACTAACTTGAACACCACTTGTCCGAATGACAACTACCCCTCATATCACATTTCTAGGTGGATCGAGGTTAAGGCGCTCGCTCAAAGAACCGCATAGGTCGTTCAAAAGTTCATCCAAACTGATCTAATCTATCGGTATAGGCTACCGCTCGTAATTATCACAGACAATATAACACAATTAGTCGACCAGGGGATGAAAGATTTTTACCAAAGCCAAAGGATTAGTCTGAAATTCATATCGGTTCATCATCCACGAACAAAAAGGTAAGCCAAAACAACCAATAAGATCATTATGAACCTATTATGGAAGAAAGTTGAAGGAGCTAAAGGAAACTGAGTTGATAACTTTTTTTTGTCCTTTGGGCGGCTCAAACGACACTTTCTAGGACGACCAGATAAACTCTATTCATGTAGTCCCCCGGGATGGGAGCGATGCTATTAGTTGCATATAACAATCACAGCCAAAGAGTGGTGACAGCCTCAACAATTGACGAAGCAGAATTAGTTGAATGACAGGATGAAAATGACAAAGGAATAATGCTTGTTCTTAATCTTCGTGAGGAGAAATGAGCCAACTTAGCCTTTCAACAGGAATAAGTGAAGAGACGGATAACTCACTACTATAGCAAGCACATTCGAGAGAAAACTTTCATCGTCAAAGACCTCGTGTTAAGCCGCGCGAGATGAGAAAGCTCGGCCATTCATGAACTGGGCAATTCATTATCGATAAACATGTCGACTCCATGGCATACTAGTTGAAAACCTACGCACGGAAAGAAATCTCTCAGACATGGATGTGGAGTGGATATGACTTTAAAGAAATTTTATCTTTATAAAAATTTTTTATATTTTGGCAATGAGAATGTGTTATCATTCCAACCCTTGCATTTTATTCTCAATTACATAAAATATGATTAAGTAAAAAAGTATTATTAATTGAACATACGATCCCATGTCCGACTGACGCTAGGAGAGCTCGAAAAGTTCATGCAAGGGATAAAAAAAATCATACTTACAGTTGGGGAACCCAAATCAACCCATTGTCAATGTTTCTATCCAAGCCACAAAACCGACATCAATGGATAACATCCCATCAATAAAATTATCTAAATAACAAACAATAATAAGCAAATGTCTGATCAGTAAATCAGACAAGAACCGACCTACAACACTCAAACATCAATAAAACTCATGCCTCTTAGCTCAAAGCGGGTTAAGCTCTAGCAACGATTCCCTACCCATTAGCAACAAGATCAATGGTAGGTAGCACAAGAATCACCTGAGCAACAAGCCTAGACAATTATCCTCGTGAAGGCTGCGTCAAGATTCTCTACCCAAGGCAATGACCTAACCGAGTGACCGATACATGAGAGGTATAATACTTGTCGGGTGATTACATAAACTTTCTATAACCATACTCATCTGTTATGATTCAACAACCAATTTTTTTTCAATTAGGCTTTCGACTTTGCAAAACGACCCAATGCGTCAACCAATTAAGTTCACTTCCCAACAAGAATTCCCTTCACCTGATTAAATTCCCCCCACTACGCAGGTATTTGAAATAAAAAAAAGAAAAAATATTGAATGCTTATTAAACTTTTTTGTATGAAACAAGGACAACGGGACTGGAGATATAAGCAATCTAAGGTATGTTAAACATGTCTTGGATATTACTATTCCGTCATCACAGCCTAAGAAAATGGCCATCATGAATGAAGCCTCTAGTTGTCCATGAGTTTCTCAATACTGTTCTTAAAGCACACCACTGCTTGACGATTAACGCTAATAAGGTCTCAGGCATTCTCCGTCATGGTCCTCAAGCATAGAAAATCGTAAGCTACTCCAGCACAACAATGAAAATCAAGCATAACGAGCAAAAACAAAGAGCTTACAAGAACTAAGAATTCAGCACATTGTTAAAAGCATGTGTCCGTGTGTCTGTGTAAGTATGTGTGTGTGTGTGTGTGTGTGTGTGTGTGTGTGTGTGTGTGTGTGTGTGTGGTTAACACATACCGACAGTGGCCATGGTCACAATAGCGAAATACAAAGAAGTCAAATAGCGTTTCCAGAAAGCTATTTCCCGAAAGCTTTGGTAGCTGTAGTCGCCCAACTTCAGACTCCCAATCCACGTGTACCCTTCCTTAGACTGCGGCAAAGTTGTGGCGAGGTAGTAGAATATGCAAGCAGCAGTGTGCGTGCAATACAGCTCCACAACAATGAGCTTCATTATCCTCGTAAACAAATAGTTAATGCGAATGTCCTTCTCCATCGTTTGAAAGAAACCCGTCACTTTTCTCACTCGGCACAATCGAATCCATAACAGGTACCTCACCTCTTCCTTCCTCCCACAGAGCTAGCAAACGAGATTAATGGCATTGTGAGTGGATTGATGTAGAAGCGCCCAAGAAAAGCGAGATTTAAGATACCTTATAGATGAGATCCCAAGGGAGGCAGCTGAGGAAGTCTAGCACAAAGCCGGACTTGAAGTAGCGGAGCGCAATGGAGGTAGGTCTGTAGATCATGCGGTAGGTGCGGGAGTCCCGGTAAGCGAGAAGGAACTGAATGAAGATGTCGGCGAGGAAGGCAATCTGGCCAGCAATGTCGAGGAAGAAAAGGTTGCGAGGGAGTCCGCGGAAAAAACCAAACTCCAGTGGGGTGAAGCATGAGGAATACACGGCCCATATTAATATGAAGTGTGTCCACAACTGGTATGCCCTGTAATCATGTAGCGTGTAAGCTTAGTTAAGCCAAAGGAAGCTGGATCTACTCCAGACCAGGAGAAATTAACGTGTAGGTGCTAGCTAGCTAAATATATATGAATTGAGTGGTATTTATGCAAGTCTCTCTAAAAAAAAAGGAAAATTGCATACATAGCACCAAATTCTTGTGGATTTACTTATCTCACACCTAAACTTTCATTTTTACGTACATAGCACTTAGGGATGAAAATATGTATTTGATTATAAAAATGTGATAATTAGTGATATTTTTTATAGGATATTTATAATTATGAAAGTTTAAGGTCTGTTTGGGACAGCTTGTGCGTGTCAGGATAAACTGTCAGTTTATCCTGAAACGCGGCCCGCGGGCCGGCCGCAAGGGGCCGCGAGGGTCGACCCGCGGCCTGCGTTTAGTATAAAAACCCAAACACAGTTTTGGATAAGCTGGCGATAAGACAACTCAAAATTTATCACAAACTTCACAAAAATCACAAATGCAACGAAATTAAGATGTCTCTATTGAAAAGTATGAGATAGGTAAACATGAAAGTTTTGAGTGCTATATATATCTAAAAGCCGCTAAAAAAATAAAGATTTGACCATTAAAAGTGTAAAGTAAGATTTAAGATGCTGTTTAGATGCAACTGACATCTAAAACTTTACATTATATTTAGTTTTCCTCCTAAATTAAATAAAAAATTTACACATGATTTTTGAAACGGAAAAGTCCTAGGTTTGATGGAATTAGTTGAGGAGCCATGATCACGCTCAAAAAGGCATTTGAGACATAAGCGGGTTTGGAGTGACAAGTCGGGCTTTTGGGCCAAGAAAACGCTATGTCTGGGCTTGGCTTGCACCGTTGCACGGAAGATAAGCATGGAAGGATTTAGCATTAATCTTCTAGAACAAGATAATTCAAGTCCGCTTAGGCTTTGACATTTAAAATCTATATAAATATATATATGTATATATATAATTATATTTATAAATATGGCAACTGAAGTGCAGTCTCAACATCTAAAAGTTAATGGCCAAAATAATTGATACATCTCCCGCAAATTTTCATAATCCGAAATGAATCACAAAACATGACATAGATCTCGAGATGATTTTTTGAGTAAGAAATATGTAAACCTCGATAAAAACTCATTCATAACTCCAATTTCAGCAAACTTACAGTCAAACTAATCGGGTAAAAAAAAAGGACCAATTAGTCTAACCTGAGTCAATAAGCTCAAATCAAGTCACTAAACTATTCTTGAAAGTTTTCTGGACATATTTAAAAGATTAAATGAATGTCAAATCTAGCAAGCCTATAATTGAATCGAGCATCTCGACAAGATGAATCTAACGAGCCCAATATTGCTCAATTTTGACATCACTCATGCACTCAAATGTTCATCAGGCTTCTTTTGATCAAAAGAAACTCTTCGGACTGTCCGATCAAAGTGATTCATATTCCTATAATTATTTCACCCAGAACACTATAAAATAAAGCCCCACCCCTCTCTTGAGAAAGGGGGAGAGCTTAAAGCCTAAAAAACTTGACTTTTTAGGGAGCCGAAACCAGCATCAATCCAATCACCGTCGATCATCTCCAACGTCATCAACCACCATCGACCGCAGTTGACCACCGTTTACCCGTAATCGATCACTGTCACCCACCGTGGCCCACGACCGATCACCATCGACCGCCACCCACTTCTTACAATTGGTTTATTCGTGCACCGACGTTATAACTCCGGAGGGCGTTCAACCCTTTTCCACCTGTGGGACGAGAGACTGTACCATATAATATCCAATTTATATTGGATTCATTCAGCTAAGCTATGCCCCGCTGTTTTTTCATTTTACGGATTTTTCATGTAAAAACTTCTATTGTCACTACTAATTATTTTTTTTTATCTAATTGTATGTTGAATTATCATGCAGCGCTAAAATAATAATTCATTACTCTACCACCGCTAATTTTCTAGCACACATCAATAGTATTAGCATTCAAAGAAAAATCACTGATTGCTTACTGTTATGGCTCTCCCCTCTATTATATTATTCAATAATTCAATAATATTAGCATATATATATATATATATTGATTGACAATGACACGCTCCAAAAATTTATTAATCAAAATCAGCACAAAAGTGAATTTTTGTTTAACTACCAAAGCACTGCATTTATGTGTCAACTGTTTTACCCGGCAACTTAGATTCTTAGCCACGGCACTTATCTCTTTAACAGCACATTAATATAGACCTCTCATCAACCACACATTTGTCAACCGCTTTGCCCTCTATCTTACACCATCTTTCTTAATCACCCACACCCACAACGTTGTAGATCTCTTCCCTACATAAGGCTTGCCAAGATTTGACCATCCATCATCCTCAATCATTTTTTTGTCCTTTAATCTCATGATTTCTGCTTTAATAAGTTAAATCATTCAAGCATCAAACCAAGCTATCAAAAGTTCAATTTACATAGAAATTACTCGTATTATATTTGTAACATCAAAGTTTAAACCCAACAAAAGTAGTGCCTTTTTTTTTTCCTTATTTCTTCAGTTTTTTCCTGTTATTTATGTTTATGATTTAACATAGCAGTTTAAATTTAAAAAAAAATAGAAAACCCAAAAGCGCCTGCAAAACTAAGCGCCAGAAAATATCTAAAA
>NW_018164593.1:116305-124942 GCF_001263595.1 Phalaenopsis equestris
TTAATAATAATAATATATTAATATACTATATTAGTAATATACTAATATAAATATTATATATTTATATAATATAAGTTATATAATTAATATAATATATTATTTATATATATTAATTCTAGGGATGTCAACTGGCTCGTCGTTTGTGAACAATTCGTGTTCGGCTCATTCGTTAAGAAACGAATACGAACAGTGACTTCACGAACAGTTTCAAACACAGACTTATTTCAAACAAACTAAATTTGAAACGAACCGAACACGAACACAAGCTCTGTTCGTTCATATTCGGTTCGTTTACACCCCTAATCTCCATATTCGTTATTACAATCTAAATTAATTATTAATTGCATTATAAGGTATTCTAAATCTACCCGTTAGTTTATGAGCTCCACATGATTGCTTAATTAATATAAGGAATATTACATATTATCTTACATATGCGGGTTATATTTAGAAGGAAGATTTACATGCATACCTCTCAATTCCTATGTACTTATATCTAACACCTAAACTTATTTCACTTTATTAAAGTTAAAATGATAATATTTTTTAAGTGATATGAAAGATTTGGATGGCATAAATGTAAGAAATAGTTTAGGTGTTAGATATGTAAATATATAAGAATTGGATGGCATACTAGTATGTATGTAAATGCCCCTATTTAAAATTCACAGTGTATTATAGTGTTTCATGCATAGCACTCAAAACTCATTAACAAATTGGACACCCAAAGTTTGTGATGTATTGAATATATCTTAAGAAATAGGTTAGTGATGCATTGCGCGGAGGTTGCTAATCAAACATTTTTATATTCGATGAAGATGATGTCACTTATCTTATACTAATTTATCTTATTAGAGATAAGATGATAAAATATTGATTATGATTAATGATAAAAAAATAATGGCCCAGTAGTCAGTGAGATAATGCATAAGCTGTGACATTTTGCTTGAATTTATTTTAGGTTTTGTTTTCAATGTTGTCTCTAGTATTATCTCGATAGAGTTTTCACCTTAGTTTAATCCGGATTGATCTGAAGTGGGGCATATTGCCAAGCTACATTTATATATATATATATATGTGTGTGTGTGTGTGTGTGTGTGTGTGTGGGGGGGGGGGTGTGTGTGTGTGGCGCGTCTTAGGGTTGGACCGAAGGAAGAAGTCTCCGCCTTGCGTTTTCGAATCTTAAATAAGATTATACAAGAATCAATCACACTCAGATAAGAGAAAATAATCAGTAGAGACACTGGAAAATTTTACGTGAAAAATCTGTAAAGTAAAAAAATCAAGGGGCCTTGAAGAGTTTAAAAGTTTAACTATGAGTCGTTGATTACTGGTACAACCCTTTTGTCCCGCATGAAGGAAATGATTACATATATTTTTTTATTACAACATTCGTGAGTAGAAGAACTCGTTGCCCCGCAGCAGGGAGGTGTTTGCAGTGGGAAGTGATTCCGTACATCATCTTCGAGGTCGGGCTGACGTTGAGGATGATGCACTGTTTTATAGGTTGCTATGTGAGCTTGTGTTGTCGGTTATTGGTTTGTTGTAAAGAACAGACGACAACCGATGGTGGTCGACAATGGCTAGTATGGGATGGTGAATGATGGTCAGCTCTTTCAGAAGTGGGAAGTGTTTGTCAGATCATCAGCATAAAATACCAAATTTCAACTCCCTCTTCTCTGTGCTCTGGTCTTCCTCTTGCTCGGGTTTTAGTCCTCTTCTCAAGAGAAGGTAGGGCTATATTTATAGAGTCCATATTATAAACAAGGAATGAATCTGGAACACTCTGATTGGATGCCCGACGGTAATCTGTGGATATTTGGTGTCTTACGTATTGTCAGAATCGAGCAATCTTAGCATTATTGGATTCTTCTTGTTGAAATACTAGATTTGACTATAAGCACGTCAAATTTGAATTTCATTTGACTTTCCAATTATGCGTTAAAAGCTTCAAAAAGCACTTTAACAACTTAATTTTGGATTGATATGACTCGAATTAGACCAACTTTGATATCATTTGTTCCATCACGTGGAGCCGATCAGTTTGGTTGTAAATTTATTGAAAACCGAGTTCCAGAAGATTATTAATCGAAGTATGAATATTTCTTGTTAAAAAAAATTACCTCGATATTCATGTTATGCCTTGAGATTCATGTCGGGTGATGAAAATTTGTTAATGATTTGATGTTTCATAGAAGTTGTCATTATGGAATATCAAATTAATTTTGCTCTTAATATAATTTGATTTTGCTGAAAAATTAGTAATATGATGCAACGCGTTTAAGAAAATGATGGCAGAAAAATTTATGGACCATATCATTATCAATGAAAGTATAATGACATGATAATCAAAAGACCTTCAATCATCTCTACCGTAGGGGCCTAATCGATGCCCCTGAGAGTCACACCAATGGAGTGGGTTTAATGTCATAATATTGTACAAATGTTTAGCATAGACCAAATAATGTTTTAAGGAACTTTTCTGAGAAAAAATATAAGGGAAACAAGTCAAAGCCTGGCTCTAATGAAATGTTTCATTGTGTAAATATGATCACAAAAATTCATCTTCCCTTTTAATTAGAGAATATAAGATAACAAAATTGGGAATATTAGCCGGTCTGCTATAATTATGGTAGAGATATTTAGAGAAATGAAGATGGTCGAGGTGACGGTAGTTGAGCAATGACAATTAGGCACGATGACAATCAATTAATGACAGATAAAAGGTGTGGAATATTTCTGGACGATATTAACAAGTTGATGATCATCAAATAACAATGATAAGGTGAATGTGATCAGATGATGATAACCTGCTAACTGTTGTTGTGCAATGAAGGTCAAACAATGGTAGTTCGCGATAGGGATTTTATGATAACAGTCATATAATGATAATCTAGCTATATAAATTGGACAACGATGATTGAAAAATGATTATCAATATAGATTGCTCGATGGGCCTATAAAATTCTTTAAATTTACAAACTCTTTTCAAAATTAATTGAAAGTGCAAAGATGGCTTTATTCATATTTTTTTTTAGAATAAAATATATATGGATAAATTTAGTCAAAATACATAACACATTCTTTTGGTTTGGCACATTAATTTTTTTTATCATAAATTATTTTGTGGCTTATGATTGTATTAGTCATTATAAAATGGAGAGTGATTTTAAGTTTATTTGATTTATCTCATCAAAATACTAGCTTTGACCATAAGAGCATTAACTTTGGTAAAAATTTTATTTTTAATTAATATCATAAAATTTTAGCCATGTCATGTGCTTGATTTGGCCTCATTTTGATTCAAATTGGATCTCTCTCTGTGTTGTTCGACTTATCTAATCAAAATGTTAAATTTGATTATAAGTATCTTAAAATTGAAGTTTGGATGGTACTAAATTTAAATTAAGAAAAAAAATAATTCTAATATTCCATCAACATTCATATTTTATGAGGTGAATCTCTTAATAATAAATCAATAAGGATGCCTACAAAATAGCAAGTTGTCAGCCACAATAAATTCGTAAACTTATAGCCTCAAAAGATTATCTTGTATGGCCATGCTTCCCATACCTAATTACTAAGCTTTAGCTATTTAATTAAAAAGGAAAAAAGATAGAAGTGTGGTCCTTCTAAATAATCTATATCCCATGTTGATAATAAGATGAGATGATGCAAGGCTTGTAATATGTATTTGATATTAAATATGGTAGAAGGAAGATACACTATAACCCTTGTGAATTATAGTATAGGGCTCATTATAAAACATGGAATTGCATGGTAAAAGGCTTATTGCCACACACATGTGGCTATAAACATAACTTCATAGAAATATTGCAATAACATAGGCTTCTTGCCACACAAATGTGGTTTAGTGTAGGTCTTGATGTCACGAATGCTATGATGGCTTGTCTTGATGTAAAAATAGCTACGATAAAAACAAATGTTGTAGTGTTGAAAATAGCTAAAAAAAAACATAAAAAATAATGAAACCCTTCAGAGCATGGGTTATCCTCATATACGCTGAATAATGCACTAATTATAAATTTATTAATTGATGTTGTTGAATCCTTTCAGGACATTGCGTTTTGTATTGGTCGTGAGTAGACACAACCACGAGTCGAGAGAAACTTGTGTAAGGAAGATGATGGAAGAGAAATGATATGCTCACCAAGGCAGAATTATATGTTTTCTCAATAATTATTCCCTGGTAGAGCGGAGAAGATGATACAACAAGCAAGAAAGAATAATAGAGAAGGAGCGAGAGAGATCTCGAGGGAGTCTCAACATGAGAACTCTAGAAAAGACTCGGAAAAAATGATGACCCGTTTGGATTTCTCTCCCCTCTATTTATGTTAGGTATGACTCATATATCAGATAAAGGACAGATGCTGGAGCGGAGTGGCTTGAGATTGTTTATATATTCCCCGATTGGACAGATTCTTTTGCTCCGCTCCGCTTCATTCTAGCTTCTGCTCCTTATATGGTACATGAGTCATACCTAACATATTTAAAATAATTTAATTAAGTACAAGGCTCCAAAAAATTATTATCAATAAAAATTATTAATTAAAAAAATAGACTAAAAATATAATAAATTCTATATAAATGAACATTTAATATAAATAATAAGATTTAAATCTGACCCATGCCTTTAACATCCTATGACTACGAGACCAGGGCTGTCAAAATGACTCGTTCGTAAGCAACTTGTGTTCGGCTCGCTAAGTAATGAGTCAAACACGAATAAATTTTTTGGGCTCAATGTATAAACAAGCCAAACATCAGTAGTTGTATTTCTTAACAAGTCGAACAAGCCTAAGCCAAGCCTGAGCTCGCTCAAGCTTGACTCGTTCACACCCTATTTCTTATGTATTTACATATGTGATATGTAAATTTTATATTTATAATTATAACCCTTTAGTGTCATAAACTTATGTGTGGAGAGTATTTCACTTTCAAAAGGAACTAGTACAAATATTTTTGATATGATATTAAAGATTTGAGTGCCATGGATTTGTGAAAGTTTAGGTGTTAGATATATAAACACATTAAAAAATGTAAATACAAAAGAATTGTGAATAAATTTATTTGGTGATGAAGGTCGTTGCCAATGTAGATGAATCTTTCTACAATGATCAGAATCTTTCTACAATGATCAGAATCTGTGCTAAGGGGTGTCCATCCACTTCAATTAGAAAATTACAATAGAGGGTATGCATGCCATTTGAGCTTTTAAGAAGATTAACTCTAATGATTATGTTGTAAATGTTCCTAAAGACATACTTATTAGCCCTAGTTTTAATGTGGAAGATTTAATAATTTTTAAAGAAGTTAACTAACATCTGAATTGTAGGATACTTCATTTGCAGGACAACAAGATCACTTTTTATAGGATCTGAGCCAACACTCATTCTATGAAATAGAACACATCATCACATTTGAGGATCAGACGAGTGATCAAAGATTCTTAGTGAGGTGATAAACCACCTACTGATGACACTTGGATCACTAGGGATGACTTGTAGAAGCTAGAACTAGATTTATTAGATGAGTGTGTTGATTTCAAATCTCCGGAGAAAAGTTATTCTGAGTCTAAGGGAACTGATGTGGCACATACCGGTGACCCCATCACTAGATTTCAAGCTAGAGGAGATGGCTCAATTACAAAATCCAAATCTTGGGCCAATTTTGAGAGGATTTTGATAGTTTTGAAGGCCTTAGAGATCTTCAATTATATTTATTTATATTATGTTATACAGTATCTAGTTTCATTAATATTCTGTGTTAATTGTATGTTTATGCAAAGCATACGTATTATTTATGTTGAACTCAAGCATTTACTTATGTGGAGTCAATGTATTCTTATGTGGCATTGACTAAGTGGAAACCCATAGGTGGTCCAAGTAGGTACTGGAGGGGGATGGTGGCTCCCTCCCTTTTTTATTCTTTGATTAGTCACTTTAGTAGTGAATATGTGTTATGAAATGCTGCTTAGCATGTTGTATTGGAATTGATCTTTTCCTGAAGAATGTTAATTGTGTGAACACTTAGATGAATAATTATCAATTGGCTTGAGGCTTGGTGGCTGGCCATCCAAGGGATTTGATGATCTCCTTGCAAACTTGCTTTAGTGAGTAGGAATCTTGTGTTGTTTGTGCTAGTGGTGTTGTCTACTGTTATGTACAAAAAAAAACCCATAATTTAATGTTTTATCCCATTTTTTTAATGTTCTAACTATATATTTCTCTGAAAAATATGTACCAGTTCAGTCATTTGCCCTAATTCACCCATCAAATCATCTCAAAAAAATTATAAATTTGGTGTCATTCTATTTGTCTCATTCCCTACTTCAAAGATATTATAAAAAAATGCATGTAATGTTATGTTCAAATTCTTAGAGAAAAGTTTGCCTAAAGAAAGCCCTAACTTATTATCTTATATTTCATGTTGCCTTTTCTAAGTTTCTTGTCCTTAAAGTCATATCCCTAATGATTCAAACCTAGCAAAATACTCCAAATCAATACTAGAGTGTTTCTAATATTATCTCCAAATTAAATTATTAAATTAGCAAACCTCCATAATAAGATCTAGTCAATTTTCCAAACTATGTCACCTCTGAATAAGACTAACCAATCTCTGATATATGTGTTTTTCTATATCAAATTAATCCTAAACCTTAGTCAACTTTTCATATTAGCATTTAACACCCAACCTTACAATTCAATTGCTTGTTTGTATGATTTTGAGGTCACTAGAGGAGTTCCAATTGTTTGAAGTAAGCCTTCCAGTTTCTAAACAAAATATGAAATAAACCCTAATTCCACTCATACCATTTTCAATTAAGCTCCTCTACCAAACAACCATCATCTTAAACATTCCTCATCATTTTTAAATGACACCCTATTAGCTTCATATTCAAATTCAAGATCATCCAGGGATTTGATTTTATCAAGTTTATAGTCAAACTTACAATCTCGATGTCAGTCGTCATGCGACTGGGTGCAGTTTAATTTAGCGTAATATAGTGTTTAGAAATTAGTTATTTTAATTTAAAGAAAATAGGGTCAAACTGATCTTATTGATTCCTACAGTTTGAATAATCGAGCTAACCACGAGTAATGTACCACCCTGAAAGGTAATACATTGCTTGATAATAAACTCAATTAAATAAATTATAGAAATAAATGACTTTTGTTTGATCTGCAAGTTTGCATGATGACCGGCAGATTCCCCTATTCGATATGAGAGTCAAATAGAATTTATTTTAAGTCTGGGTTCTTTTAAGTTCCCTGTAAGGGCAAGCCCCTATAGTTAATTATATCTTAAGCGACGGATCGCCTAAGGAAACTCTCGATAAAAATCAGGAATCTTTTGTTTTCATGACTTCAAAAGGAAGGGTTTTCGACGAACATGATTGTGGAGTTTTCAATAGAAATTGGTTCAAAAGTGAAAGATTTTGTTTTAAGAATCAAAGGAAGAAAGTAGGGGAGATTAAGGATCCAGGGTAGATTCTTGGTAATCCCCCAAACTATCATAATGTTTGGCTCGATTTAAGATGATATTAATTTAAGTTAACTCTTGTCAGTTTTATTAATTAGGGCTTAGATTTGTGTAATGATGGTCTACACAAAAAGCCTAGAAAGATAAGAGGCTTTACGTCGAGTGACTACCTCAGAACCCTAAAACAAGTTAGGACATACTGCATATCGGCACTATGCAGGAGTCTAATAAAAAGAGAGGTTTATGTCATAAAAGACAGCCTTAGAATCCTAATGATTGTTATTTAAACTAAATAAAGGGTCTTGAATGAGCTTCCCATGAAATCTGCTTCAAGTTTCATACTGAAATGTCTTCAGGTCTTCAAGTCTTCAGATCCTCCAATCTTATTATTAAAAGTTTTATTTGTTTTGATAATTTTATAGTGAATTAATTAAAGGGTAGTGGAGGTATAGTTCAAACCTAGACCAAGGCTAAGTTAACTTAAGCTAAGTAATCATCTAGTGTTATGATTTCTAGGTTCTCCCTACTCTAAACAACTCTTCTAATCCTTCATTATTTGTCATTAACACATACATTCTATGTTTGATAAAAACAATAAAAGAACATGCATTAAAATACATAAATCAATAAATAGAGCAAAAGAAATAATATTTTATCAGATTTTTATTAAATTTTAATATTATTTACTTAGTGGTAACCAGTCAAGACGTCCTATAGCAAAAGAAATAATATTTCTTCATTATCCGTCCTCCATCGATTTTCAACCAAATTTCAGGTTCTTAGGCTCGTTTTGTTCAGCCCGAAGAGTATATCACATCCATATGGACACTTAAGTGTTTTGTGGCCAATTTTTCGATCTGGAAGGGAGGGAAGTTCAGGATTATTATTTCGATTTAAGAGATATACCTGAGCCTAAGAGGTTTGTCCTCAATTAAGTTTGAATAAGTAAGTCTTCCTGAGTTTATCTAACTCCTTGTGGCGTCGTTTTGACGTGATTTTAGCGTCGAGTCGGATGTTCGCCGGAATTTAGCTCGGTTTCATTTTTTTCCGGTGACGTTGGCGTTTTCCGGCGAGGGAGAAGAAGGGGATTTGCTGGAGTGTGTAGTGAAGAAGAAATGGAGTGGGGCGCGCTGG
>NW_018164593.1:124979-131195 GCF_001263595.1 Phalaenopsis equestris
AGAGAGATATGATTTTTTTTTTATTTTTTATTTTTTATATGGTGTTTTTCGTGGAGGAGAGAGGAAGAGAGGGAGATGAGTTTTAAGCACGTGTGAATTTTTTTTTATTTTATTTTATATATATATTCATATATTAAGGGATCGAGAGAGAGGCGTGAGGATTACGCATGCGTAAGCATAATTATTTCACATACTATATATATATACACCTCACGCATGCATATAAATTATCATGTCATGCGTGACTTAAAACCGGATAGAATAATATGATTTATTTTGTTTTTTTGTATTTTTTATATAATAATAATAATATTATTATTATTATTATTATTTAAATCTCCCCTCACATTTTTCATTGAAAGCATCATCGCGGTGAAATGAACGACCTCCTTAGGCGAAAACAAAGTTCCGGACATGCTCGCGCGCTCTATTTCGTCTTTCGGGGTCGTTCGGACCACTTTTTGTGCGATCGAGTCAAAAAATGCGTTAAATTTAACTTTTGTCGAATTTTTGGTTTGCGATCGACTGTTTTGGAAATTAATCACGGACCGATTAAATTGATTTGGATTTATTTGAAATTGGACCTAGACATGTTGAATTTGAAATTGAGGTATTTGATTTGAGGTATTTGATTGAAATTGAGGTATTTGATTAGTCATGAAACACAATTTGATGATTTTTGTCAAAGCGAGTGAATTTGGTCAAATTTTATCCAATTGATGGTCAAGAATTAATTTTAGGGGTGTTTGAAATGAATTTGGAGGATTTGAGAATTTTTAGTCCATTAGTGACATTTTGGTAATTTTGGCCGACTTTGGTCAAAGTGGTCAAAATGTTAGTTTAAAGCCTCGAGGTAGTTCAGGAAGAAATTTGAAGTCAAACGAGTTTAAAGCCTCGAGGTGGTTCAGGAAGAAATTTGAAGTCAAACGACAGTGTTTGGGGTTATTTTCAATCAATGTGGAAGGTTTTATGATCCCCAAAGCATTTTTTATGTAATAATTATTTTGGTGTCGAAGTGTCAAAAAGTTGTCCGAAAGTATGACAATATTACAGTCAAAATTCTCAGAAAGACGTAAGGAATAATTTGGTGTGATTTTTAGGACTTATCAGTGACTCTGGGAGATTTTGGAAAATTTGATATTTTGGGGGTCTAGGGGCATTTTGGTAATTTTTGAAAAAAATGGATATTTTTGCAATTTTTGGGTTTCAAATGGTTTAAAATGATTTGTGTGATTCAATTGCAATTTTAGGAAACTTTGAAGAGTTAGAACATTCAAGTGGGGTATCTTAGGAGAAACTGTGTCCAAATAATTTTGGTCAGCCTCATGGGTGTAATGACTACAACCCAGTGATATGAAAATACAATGTTTATGATGATCATAAGGATTATAAATGATGATGCAATGTATTGAAGTCCAAAAATATGTAGAACAGTACAAGGTTTTCCTATGGTCCAAAAGTCCTATATGAATTCTCATGAGGGTTCCCTTATGTAATCTCTAATCTTTGTATTAAAGATTATTGATCACATATAGAACCAACATAGAAAACAGAGATTTGGTTAAAATGTTTGAGGAGAATGTGGGTATCATTTCTAAGATGCTAAGATAGTCATTAGGAAAGTCCTAAAGCTAGATCTTAATCACTAAAGGAAAGACCCAAAACTCTCACCCAAAAGCGAGGTCAACACTCGACTAAACATACTTGATGATATCAAAGTTGGGTCAATTTGGGTATAACCAAGCCCAAATCAATGCAAGAAAACATAATTAGAGATTTTAGATCATTAATTGAATGGTCAAATGAACTTCAACTTTAACATACTTATAGTCAATTGAATGATCAAATTAACTCCAAATTTGACATATTTATAGTTAAATTGAGCATATAGATGGAGAAATCCAATGAAACTAAGCTCACTTATTTCTTAGATCAATAAGTCCCTCAAATTATTAAAAACTCACCATGTCCAAGGACGATCAATATATATAATTTTAATACTCAGGATTAGTCAATTCATAAAACTTTCGGTAATTGGTTTTCAAAAAAAGAAAAAAAACAACTTTTTGAAGCAATTTACATGCATTTCAATGTTTAGTTTGATATTCACATAATATATAATCTTTTTAATAGTTGGAAATAACCAATTCATGCGCCTGTTGTGAAGCAATTCTCTCTAGAATCCGAACCCTGAAGCATACAACACTGTCTAATCCTATTTCATTTCTTCAGAACTCAAGCTTATGTATATTCTTATCATCGACTAACGAGACCAACTTATCAAATATTTATTCATCAACCTCAATGAACATGTAAGAATCATAAAAATTTCATGATTGCAATTTCTTGTGCACAATATAGCGTGTGGGAGAACATTTTACCGATTTGCAATTATTGTAAGTGGGAAGTTGAAGTTAGAGATGCAATATATGATGAGAGTTATTATGATGTAAAGACAGCAAGCATTCCAAGGCATGGTTATGACTTAGTAGTCATTGTTATTTTGTTATTATTACTTATATTATTTTGGTTTTAAAAGTGTCCTTGATAAATAAATTCACCAACAGCCTTATACAAGTATGAACTTCTGTAATGTTGAATTAATTAGTAATGAAGTTCTTGTGTGTTAATGTTAACTTGAAGATTGTTCTATCTATCATTAAGTTTTTCAAATCATTAAACAAATCTCACTATGATTAAAGAGTATCAATATGGGTCGTTCAATGAGGTTGTTGGTGAAGTTATTTATCAAAAAATCAAAATGCCTACACCCTAAAGGCTATAAATAGACCTTATATTCACTCAAGGTGAGGAGGAAGAGTCGAATTCCAATGATGTTATGGACCCTATAAATAGACCTCTGCTTGCCTTCTTCAACGAATTCCACTGTGTAATGACATATTCCAAACAAGATGTAACAATGAATCTGAAATACAATGTAACAACATATCTTGAATATAATATAACGATATATTCCGAATATAGTGTAATGGCATATTCTTGATACGTTGTAACAAATAACATCATATTGAAGATCTAATGTCAACTCCTCGTGACAATTACATAACGTTGTAACAAATAACATCATATAGAAGATCTAATGTCAACTCCTCGTGACAATTACATACCCCCACCACATTCAAAATAAAATGACTCTCTAGACGACGTTATATGTACATTGTATAAGGCTAAATGTTATATTTGGTGTGAAGTTGTAACCTAACTCTCCCATTTGTGAAAAAAGAGTGCATTCTTTAGAATTATACATTTATTAAGAAACATTTCACTTGGGGCTAAGTCTCATTATTTTACCTCTCTTTTTCCATACAAAAAACTTTAATATTTCCCCTACTACTTTCAAATTATCCATGTGTTCGATTATAATATGCTAAAACTTTAAATTATCAATCTACTGTTATAAATCTTCCGACGCATTTAGGTGGTAAATTTGTAAATACATAAGAATTATTTGGTATGATTGTTAATCTTCCATTTATTTATATACGAAACAAATTGAGATTTTTGAGGAGCACAATATTTTTTGAATTTAAAATGCATGATGAAAGATTTCAGTGGTCTTATCTTATACAGCCAAAAAATGTGGCAGTATAGTGAAAGATCTAAAAATTTAGTACCTTACAATTTTGAATTAGAGAGAAGTTAGAGAACCATTAGAAATATTCAAAAATAACAAAAAGAAATAGATCATTTTAGCAAAATGACTTGCAATTTAAGTAATTTTGGAAATAAAAATGAACATCTTCAGAGACCTTTTGAGAGATTATGCTAATCCTACAACAAATAAATAAAGAGAACCATTAGAAATATTCAAAAATAACAAAAAGAAATAGATCATTTTAGCAAAATGACTTGCAATTTAAGTAATGTTGGAAATAAAAATGAACATCTACAGAGACCTTTGAGAGATTATGCTTATCCTACAACAAATAAATAAAGCAGCCCTCTACATCAAGTATTGAGATGACCAGATTAATTTCTACACCATCATAACATAAATGGACAGTACAATCAAAGGTAAGTGAAATACAAATACTGTGCGCCCCATGAAAATTTTTCTGATTTTGCATGTCAGCTTATAAATTCAGACATTTAAATGACATTGACTAAATATAGTACACAAATTCGAGCCCAAATTTATCAATTTAAAATAGCCTAAAACTTAGCTTATTTATTATAAAATTAAATTTTGATTCAAATAGCATCATAATACAATAATTAGAATAGTAAAAAGATAAAAACATAAGATTAAAATAATCAAGGGTGAAAAAAATACTGAAATTAAAATATTTAAACAATGTTATATTGCAGCAATTCGAATATTTTATACTAATATTATCAAATAAACCAATTCATGAGCCATTGATAATAAATAGTGAGGATTATAAAAAGTTACCAAGAGTCATTAATTAAGTGGAGCCCAAAACAAAGTAGTGAAAAAATATTGAATCAGGAATCCTAACGCACTCACTAGTGAAAAAAGCACATGTAAAATAGAACTAGAACTCCAATTCCAATTGCATGTTCCTGCTCTACTGAATACCAAAACTAAATAATTTAATGCAATATTACATCAGGATTGCTAACGTAGAGCTACGTTCGGATTGAAATATCCGGCTGTGTTACGGAAATATCCCGTCTGCATTATTTGTAAAAATAATGTGTTATTCGAGTATTATATGATGATATTCGATTATTTTACGGTGTTTTTGGAATATTCTATCGCATTGCTTGATTTGAGGCTATGTTATTCGACATATTCCCCGTGTTAATTTAATTTTCACTATGTTGTTAAAACAACACAGCCCACAATCAAATAATTCGGGGGAATATTCCAATAACACTTAAGCCCCAAATCAAGTAACTAGATGGAATATTTCAATAACACCGCAAAATAATCCGATGACATCATAGAATACTCGAATAACACATCATTTTTACAAATAATGCAGATGGAATATTCTCACAACACAACCGAATAATCCAATCCGAACTTAGCTCCATGTTAGGAGTCCTGATGTACAATTACTCCATAATTTCCTAACGTTACAAGTGAGGCATTCTGAGTAGTATTTATTTCTCAAATAAAAAAAATAAATAATTGCCAATAAAATTTACGGGAAAAATTTACTAAAAACAATTTCCTGATATTTATAAATCAACCCCATCTGTCTGGAATCGTCAAATTCTTAAAAAAGCAATAATTTAAAGTGCAAATTTTTTATTGATCATTTTCCTATCAAAATTTCGCTCATAGTTTAAATACTAACAAAAAAAAAAACCAAATGAGTCACTATCTCCCCCTGCAAACGTATAAACAACTAAAAAAGAAAGTGATTAATTACACATCAAAACTTCGTCAGATGTCAAAAAAAAAAAACCAAAATTTACTTGACTAGCAATCCCTTCCCTGAATCACAACCATTCTGAAGCTTCTTCCTTTGCCAAATCGTCTTCTTCCTTCAAAATCATCAAAAACAATATCAAATCAGCATACACTAAAACATAAACAAATACCATTAAAAAACAGAAAAAAAGAAGAACTCACTCCAACTGCGCCTCCCATTTGTCCGACTTCCACCCCCGGTACGGTACCTAAAAGCGCCGGCGGAGGGTAAAGCGGCAACCGGCCGTGGGCCTTGAGGATCTCGGCGGCCTTGAGGTCCACCCGTCGGATTGGGCTGATGGCCGCGAGGCATGGATCGGAACGGAGAGAGAGATGGCGGCAGACAGAGCGGAAGAGGCGGAGCGTGCGGTGGATGTTATTGCTCGCGTCGGACTGTCGGCTTTCCTGCCGCCGCTTGATCGACGGAGAGAGGCGGCGCATGGATGGAAAGCGGAGGTAAAGGATTTCGATTTTTGAAAAGAGGATGATGAGGAATGGAAGGCCGCTTAGGTTTTGTAACCGCTGAAAAATTCAAATTTTTTATTTTGATTTGCCTTTTCGAGAAAGAGGGCCTGGCTGAAGCAAATACTATAACAGCCAAAAGCCGCAAAAGCAGAACTGTGGTTTCAGAAAAAGGATAGACATTTCTGCATAATTGCTCCGTTCCACCTTCCCGAAGATGGCCAGGCATTTACGCCGATTCGATAGCTGAAGCGGCGGGAAGGCGGAAATTAAGGAGGAACTGTGCAGTAGCTATTTACATTTATAACACTGTCGTTCCATGAATATAAATGTAGTTTAGGTGCTATATA
>NW_018164593.1:132246-150602 GCF_001263595.1 Phalaenopsis equestris
TTCTTAACGAGCCGAACACGAGCTGTTCGCGAACAACGAGCCGTTTTGACAGCCCTAATCGCCCACGACCACTATCAATCGAAGTCGATCTCTGTCAACCGTTATCGACCACCACTAACCATCATCAATCATCACCAACCAGACGTCATCAATTGACGTTGTAGTCTAAAAAATATAGTTACTTATTCTCGTCTGTCAGAAGAGATTTTTATAATCATCAATTAATAGTAGATTTCCGCAATTGGGTCAAACCTCGTGGTTTTCCCTTACGTGTTTTCCACGCATCAACATCACTTGTTTCTCTTTCATCTGTCTGTATGTTGAACTTTCGTACAACACTTTCACCACGAATTTTCTATATGAGAAATAAAATATTACATATTCATAATATGATTAATACTTCAATAAATTTTCCCCATAAAACAACACTCTCGAAACAACACCAAATCATGAGTTGTAATTTCATCAAATTTCAAATCATGAAATTAAATTTGAAAATTTTTCAAACAAATTTAAAAATGTAAAGCTTTTCGAATCAAATAAATTCATAGTATTTTTTTTATTTTTTTTATTTTTAATTTTTTAATATAATTTGTCTTTTTCTGGAACGAGAACAGGACGAAAAGCTGATACTATAACCGCAAAAGCAGAACTGCGGTTTCAGTACGGCGATTCGATAGAGCGGGATATAATTAAATTAATTAATAGTATAAATTAAATGATAAATTAAAAAAGTATTAGATATTCATAATATAATTTAGAAGTATTATTATGTTTATTTTAAAGTATACATGTAATATTTTAAATTCTACTTAATTAAATTTTTTCAATTATGTTTTTTTTTCCAACTTTTGCCGCTTTTTTTTTAATTTTTCGCATGAAGTTGATGAAAATTAATGGTGCGCAATTGCTTTGATTGGGTATGAATTTACTGATTCAAATTATTTCATTTTTGTTTTCTTTATTTTTTTCTTTATCTCCCACGCTTAGCCCGTGTTTTGTTGGTTAAAAAATACCACTATTCATATTTTACTCGTTTATATTTTGAACATAAAAAAATGTTTTTATGCTCGGCTTGTTTGCATAGCGAGCCGAATACGAGATGTTCGCGAACAAACAGTCGTTTTGACAACCCTAATCACGAAGCCGGAGAATGTTAAGAATCAGGGCAAGATTTAATTCTTATTGTTTATATTAAAATATCATTTGAATATGATTTAATGTATTTTTATTCTATTTTTAATTTAATAATTCTAATCAATTATAAATATTTTTAGCCTTGTAGTCCATTAATTAATTATATATATATATATTTGATGAATAATATTTCAAGCAAAAACGAGTCGCACAAAATTGAATAAATTTTTGTTCGTTTTTGGCTCATTTATATATTGAACACAAAAAAAAGGTTCGTGTTCGGTTCATTAAATTAGTAAATGAATCGAACACGAGCTTTTTAAAGACCCGAACAAGAGCATTTCGCAAACAAACTAGCCGTTTTGTCAGCCCTAATTATGATGCAGCTCTAAAATTACACACACACACACACACACACACACATATTGATAGGTCTCCAACAAATCTTCATCTTTCGATGCGAACCTTGAGATATTGACACGAATCTCAAGGCAATTTTTTTGAAAAAGAAACATTCAAGCTTCAATTAAGAGTCATCCAGAACATTCAAGTCAGATCAAAATGATTCATATTTCTGCATTAATTGCACCCAGAACACTCTAAATAGAACTACACACTTCACATGAGTGGGGAGCTTAAGCTTTGAGAGAGAACTTGAGCCTTTAAGAATGAGTTGAAGTACGACACCATCCTACCATCGTTGATCGCCGCCGACAGTCCTCGATTGCCTCCGACAACAGTTGACCATTGTAGATCGTTGTCGACCACCGCTGACACTCTTCAACCACCGTCAATCGTCGTCGACACCTGCCGATTATTATCGGCCACCGTCCACCGCCGCCGACAACCCCCCAAAACCGCCAAACCACACCAAACACTGTGAAACGTTGTCATTCAACGTTGTAACTTGGAAAATCTAGTAACGATTTCTTGTATATGAAACAAAGGGGTTTTTTGTAATCATCAACATACAATGACATCTTACAACTGGGTCAGATTTCGTGGTTTTTTCTTTTTATGAAGTTTTCCATGTAAAAACTTCTGACATCATTACTGGTTGTTTTCATTCACTTATGTGTGTGTTGAATTATCTTGCAATGCTAAGACGATAATCTATTATTCTACCGCCGTGAATTTTCTAGCATGTATATGTTTGGTGTCGTCTGTGAGAAACTTTCAAGCTCACCATTGATGTACTTAAGCGGTTTCGCTGCATGACAACTAGACACAATATTCGTGACAACGAAGCATTCCGCGCCAACACCCATCATTACAGGGAGCGATCACGAGAGCAGGGGTTGAATGCTTCTTAATCTTCCCACCTTAGAAAATGTTGTTTCAAATCCTATATATCATAATAATAACATTAAAAAAATAAAAATAGCAGCATTAAATAAAAATAATAACAAAACATCCGCGAGGCTCTCTCTCTCCCCTCCTTAGCTTCCCTAGCTTTGAGTGTTCTAGGCTCAGTTGAAAGGTAAAGATTTCCTAACTAAATTATCTGCAAGTTCTGTTATGACCTGTTTTCATTTTCAAAGCATACCATATCAATGAATTAATTGCTGCAAATATGCAACCTGCTCCTTCCTTCCTTCCTCTCACAAGCAAACTCCCCAACCGAACCACTTGGTCTCCTCCTTACCTTCCCAAGCTTTCCATGTTCTAGGTTTACCTTAAAGGCGAAGATTTCCATGCTTAAATATCTACAAATTCTGTTCCGACCGGTCCTTTATTTTGGAAGCATACCATATTAGTGAATTCATGACTGCAGATTTGCCACCTCCTTCCTTCCCTTCTCCACCGGTCTTCTCTCTCACGTCACAGCAGCCCGCCCTCTCCCGCTTCCTCACGGTACGGCAGCTCCCAGACCCGTCACTTCCCCCTCTGCCCACGGCGACGTCAGCCCGCCTCATAAATGCGCCTCACCGTCACCCCCAATCACTACCACATTTGCCTTAGACATATATTTGATACTTAAAAAACAGAATTTTACTTCTAAATAATACCAAAATTTAGATGCATATCTATTAATCAATGTATTTCTAAAAAAAAATAAAATGCTCAAGAAATACAAGTGGTGTAAGACATATAAGAAAGATATCTTCAATTAATTCATTTATCAGGATTGGAGCCTTTATTCAAATCAACAAATAACATTAGAATAAGCTTCCTACTAGAGCGTTCAAATCTATTCTTATACTATATTTCTCAATTCCAAAAATGTATGCTTATTGAATTTCATTACTATAAGATTCTTATTGTCATTTCATTGCTATAAGATTCTTCACTTTTTCATGACCAACAACTTCCGAAATTTTCACACAAAAATCTTTTGTCAGAGGTCCAAAAAGGGATTCACATATGCAGCTTTGTGTACCGGCCAGTCCTGAGACAGAGAGGGAGATTCACATACATACCATTTATTATCTCCCAACTTGCATACACTGTAACAAAATCATTTGATTTACATACTTACCACCGATTCTTCTGTGTATTCGCGCGCGCGCGCACGCATACAAAAGAGATTTGCATGCATAAAATTCGATTTCTGTGTATTCGCACTAAAAAAAAAACAAAAACTAAAACAAAAAAAGGATTTTACATTTGTACCATCTCGTTTCTGTGCATATGCACAAATTAATAAAAAAAAGAAAAGATTTACGCATATACCACACTATTCTCTTTATTTGCATCAAGTACTGTTGAAAGGTCTCGAAAATACTAATAATTATATTCCTTATTTGTTATAACCTTATATTTAGAGAGTTATAAAGTATATTAGGGATCATGAGAATTTCTGTTTATTTCTCTCCTTAAATTAAAGAGATTAGTTGTCTCGTATATTTTGTTACTATTCATTTTTTTTTTCAACTGTATTCTGTTTTTATTGTTTTCCTTATTAGTAAGTCCTGTAATGGGTATTTATACTTTTCTTTTCATCAATAAAATTAAGTCCTCTCATATCTTTCATGGTATCAGAGTCATACCAATCTTCTTCGGTATGATGATTTCTTCTTTTTTCCTCCCAAGAAATATCATTCGTCTCATCTGCCACTGTTCCAACCGGAATCGACGACACTTCCTCCCTCATCACTAGACACGAACAAACGGCCAGAACTACCTCCAGTGGTTTCAATTCGTCATGATGTTTATTTGCGGCAGAGACAATGTCGACTATATCACCGGTGTTGCCGTCGCTCCGACCAAGGATGACCCAAAATTTCAGACAATGAATGCAGAAAACCACATGGTCATGTCGTGGTTAATCAATTCCATAATTAACAACATCGGCGAAAATTTTATTCTCTACGACATGACCAAGAGTATTTAAGATGTTGCTTGAGAGACATACTCTCACTCAAATAACACATTCAAACTCTTCAAGATCGAGTCAATCCTCCATGATCTTTGCCAAGGTGATCAATATGTGACTCAGTATTATGTGACTCAGTATTTTAATTTAATGCCCTCTCACGTTACTGGCAGCAGGTTGACATGTATGAAGTTCATGTCTGGTTATACACTCCGGACTCTAATTTATACCGTCAGATCATCGAGCAAAAAAAAAAATTCAAATTCATTCTCGGCCTCAACAACTCTCTTGGCTCTCGTGTATTTGGCTTTAAACCACTACCGAGCATTCGCGAGACCTTTTCCGAGGTTCGTCACAGTGTTAGTGTTGCACGAGAATTAGTGTTGCACGAGAATTCAGCACACACAAATAACCGAATAGAAGTAATTAAGAGGAGACACATCGACTTTTTACGTGAAAAACCCTTGAAAGAGGGAAAAACCACGGGGCCTAGCCCAGTTGAAATAATTCACTATTAATGATGAGTACACATGTTCATTCGTACTCTAAATTAGGGAAGATAGAATTACAAAGTCGTATAACTATAATCTGACTGTAGTTCTTGGTGACAGTTGATACACCTAAAATATATAGTGTTTTTATGCACATTTTATGTTTATTTTTGAGATATTGCTCTTTAATGAAAGATATTTGTTTATTTTTCTTACAGGTACAATTAAATAGATAAAAAATGCTAAAAAGAGTGAAAAAAGATCAAATTTGGAGCAAAAATGAACTGGGGCGCCTAAGCGTTCAGTTTGACGCTTAAGTGCGAGAGGCTCCGCGCCTAAGCACCAGGTACCCCGCGCTTAAGTGCCAGAAGTAGTTATTTGATGATTTAGTTACTCGATGAATTATTTAATTTAAGTGAATTTTTGAAGAGTTTGAAGCAACTCTTGATAAAAACGTTGGAAATAGCCGATAGACACGAAAATTCATTCAATTGGTTTATGAGGAGACAACTTTTAGAAGATTCATTGAATGAAAGCACCTTTTTGAAGAAACACTAAGACACTCCTTGGATTTTTGTAAGAAAAGACTTAAATTTTCCAAGAAAAGAGGTCAGCCATCCATAAAACTTTACAACCTATCGCAGTCGCCGCCGCCGACCACTTTTATTTTATTTTATTTTGTTTTGAGTATTAGTTTGTATTGTGAGAGAAGGAAGATAATTAAAAGGAACTTCAAGACATTTGGTGGAGAGAATTTAAGATAAGTGTTTATCTTTGTGTATACACTTGATTTTAATTTAAATTTCTTGTTTATGTGCATTATTTCTACTTTAAACTTATGTGATGTTGTGTTTTTTCCATGAATTATGAGTAGTTCTATTTATCTTTTTCCTTAAAATGATAAGTGATTAAATATCTAAAGAAAGTTGTGGGAAGTATTAAACTTCAATATTGGTTGATGATTTGAAACATTCCACTTCATTTACTTTTTCATTTGATCAATTAAGATGTTAATACATGTTGTGAGAACATGTAAGATCTGAGATGATATTGTCTTAGTCAGCAAATAGTTGGAATCACATATTGATTCATGAATGACAATGTAGTTCATGGGGTTGAGTGCAAATAAATAAGGAAATAAACTTTTCAAGGGTGCAGAATTAGAGGACTTTTAGAGTGACAGACTAAAGTCCCCAATTTGATTTATATTTTTAAGTTTTGATACGAGATGTTAGCCTTTGTGCGGAGGGAGAGGAAAAAACTCTAGAGTGAGAGCTAGTATCTTCCCTGCCTAGCCGGTCTTCAAGAATATTCAAACTATAGATTAACTAATGTTCTTGATAACATCTCTAGTAAGGATAAAAAATATTATTGCTCATATTTGACACAACACATTTAACATACTTTTACAACATAATTCTATATTTATCACTGATTCATGCTAAGAAAAAAGATATTTTATTAATATTGATTTCATATTGCAAATATTTTAGTTAATTTAATTAATTGCTTTCTTTATTTTTAATTATAAAAAATTACAAAAAAAATCAAACTTTCATTTCTATTTTAGCATCTTAAGTTTAAGTAAGAATATATTGCTAAGTAAAATTTTGTTATCTAAAATTAGTACTCCATGTGGGATCAATATTCGAGACTTAATCAAAAAATTCTATATTACTTGATAACGATATGTATACTCGCGTAGTATCCCATATTGAAATATTATAATTGCATTCTTATTTGCTTCATAGTGAAAGATTTACCTAGCTTTTGCTTTGGATCAAGTTTTTGGCTTTGTTGCAAATTAAGAAAATTAAGAATAAAATTAAGGAAATTAATCATATAATCAAATATATCGCATTTTACATCTATATATATATATAGAAAATAGGGACCAAAAGCAGGTTGCAATGGTCATTGTTGATTGTTGTGGAGGTAGTAGTCCATCGTGAGTGTTGTAGATTGCTGGTTCAGAAGTGTTGATAGGCCAAAGAAACCATAGTAAATAGTTACAGGAGTTGTGGACCATATCGGCCGTAGTGACGAGTATGAATGACGTCCGTAGGCCCGGATTTAGGAGCTGCTCGAGCTGTGAACCACGTAGGTCGTTGTTGATATATGAACCGTAGTGATGAGCTCATGCCCACGACGATAACTGAGGGTGTCTGATTGGTGGTGATCGACGATGATTGGTGATGATCGACAGTGACAGTCGACAATGGATGGTGATTGACGAGTGTCAACGACGGCCCGTGGTGGCTGATGACGATCGACGGTGGTCGACGACGGTCGGGAAGGTGCTAGACTTCAGCTCATTCTTTGAGCTTCCAGTTCTCTCTGAAGCTTCAGCCCCCTAAACCCTAAACCCTAAACTTGTAATATTTGACAACCCTTTGTTATTCCAAATGTGTCCGGAAATCATCTAAGTGTGGCTCAATGACTTGATCTGGGCTTGATTTGACTTGGATTAGACTATTTTTCATATCATTAGATCTGTCTCATCAAACCGGTCAGTTTAACTATAAGTCTGTTGAAATCGAAACTCTGGATGACTTTTTATTATGATTTGAATGTTTCATTCTTAAATTATCGTCTTGAGATTAGTGTCATGCCTCGAGATTCGTGACGGATGATGAAAATCTATTGGTGGCATATCAAAAATATATATTATTAATATAGGGGCATTTACATACATACCACACAATTCTTACGTATTTGCTTTCCTAATTATCCCAATTCTTTCAAATTTAAATTTATAAAGTTCACTTTAACATCACATAAAAATACCACTTTTATTAACTTATTAAAGGTGAAATACAAATTTTGTGGCATTTGTGACATCAAAGTGTTAGCAGCGTAATTATCAACTTTAAGTGTTGGATATATAAATACAAAATAATTAGTGGTATGTATGTAAAATTCTCATTATTATATGATCATGGGTTTCTTTCACCAATAGATTTAACTTATTTTAATTAGTCAATTTCATAGGTGGATCAAACATAGATAATGCGTAGGATCAAGAACAATAGGTTATGAAAGTTTTGTCCTATGGATAAAAAGTCAGTGAATGATTTTCACCTGCTGAATATGCACAATTTGAGAGTGTTTGAGTCTGCTTATCTCAAGTTTTGCTTTGGTATGGTATCTGATCATCTTCTGGTCTCGTGTCTCAAACAGTTCATTGATTTGGTTGACCACTAATTGAGAGTTGGATCTGAATGAAGATGGGTGACTCCAATCCTTAGTGATAATGTAAGGCCTGCAATGAGGGCCTCATACTTTGCTTGGTTATTGGTAGCATCGAAGTTGATTGAAATGGAATGGCTTAGAATATATCCCGTGGGCGTCGTAGAACCATGCCCACTCCTTCTCGTGAGGTTCCTAAAGCTCCTTCTACATAAGAAGTCCAGATTCTATCTTAGTCCACGTCTATTCTTTATTTTCTCAATTCTTTAAAAATATCAACTAGAGAATCAGGGACAACTTGGGTTTGATGGTTGTTCTAAGCGTATACAAGATGTCTAACTCACTAGAGCTCCATTGTCCATTTTAATAATCTTCCCGAGTGATATGACTTGGAAAACATAGATTTCAATGGATTGTCGGTAACTACATGGATGGTGTGGGATTGAAAATATGGTCGCAGTTTCTTTACAAGACAATAAATGTTAGTGCCAGCTTTTTCACGATAATGTATCTTTGTCTGGCTCATTGTACTATTTTGCTAACATACAAGAGAAAAATAAAATATATTGAAACGAGAAGAAAATAGACCAATAAAGACATACATAAAATAAAATGAACAGGAAAGAAGAAAAATAACGAGCTCAGCAAAAACCCAAAATCACTTAGAGCTGCTTCATCCAACATTATCCATAAGTAGTACAGTGCATAGGAAGTCCAAATCCAACAGAGAAATCATCCAAGTGACCAAAAAAAGCTAAAATTGAAGTTTATCAATCCACAAGCAAATTCCAACTCCATCAAGTATCATTTAGGAATAAAAATGATTAAAAATGGACCTCAAAGGAACCAAAAACATTGAATAATTGGTTGAGCTATTTTCTTTTGTTGGCTATCATCACAGCTCCAATGAAACTGAAGCTATTCGTATTTAGCAGAAACTTTGCAAACATATATAATTAAGATCAGAATTGTAATGTCTGCGAATATCAATACAAGTACATAGAATTAAAAACTACCAACAATGCTCAATCCTAGCAGGAAACAAAAGCAGATCCCTCAAACCAAATTGAATAGCCCATATCTTTCATCCACAAGTCTCCATCAATGAAAGATTCAAACAAATGATAGAAGCAAAAAAAGAAAAAAAAAGGCACATCCCTCAATAACCGAATTGAAAAGACCAAAATTCATTCTTTAGAGAAGTAATTTCTCTTGATAGCATAAGGTAGATCCTTTATTAAATCGCCTACAATTACTTTTTAAGTCTAGTAGCAAAAATATTTCTCGTACTAATGAAATCCTCAGTAGATGAAACAATAGCAAACATTCTCAAGTTCCTCTATCGCCAAATCTAATGAGCAATAATGTCAATAGAGAGAAGGAAAAAATATCAAAAGATTTTATAGCTCATGGACTGAGAAAAACTAAATAATTGCATAAGAATCCATTCTACAATTTCTTTGCTAGCATATGTTTATCACTTTTATTATAAAATTCAAACAAATAAATATTCAAAACATGTTGTCAATCTCTCAAACTCAAATGTGAAAGTTAAATGTATTGCCGACATCTTTATTTATTCCCTCGCAAAAAAAAAAAAATTACTGTATCATTCAATCAGATAATGAGGGCCTACATCTTTCGATGTATTTGAAATCCACTCAAAATTTGACAAATTTAGAGTATAATTTTAAAATAGTGAGTGAACTTTAAATTTATCAAAATATTACATGCCTATGCAGGTGTAGACTACACTGAAGTCAATTTTGAAATACTAACTTAAGAAATTTGACTTAGATGACTTTTACAAGAACTCACCGCCTCATCCATCCCCTCGACCATTATCTACAATGACAATAATTTCTTGATTGCCCTTGCTCAAAATTTTATTTTTCACGCTCGCACCAAACATATTGAAGTGGATTAACAATTTATTCGTGATCACCTCAAATTCTCTCCCACATATAATGCCTGAAGATCAACAAGCTCATGTTTCCACCAAATCTATCCCAACTGTTCATCACATAAAGCTCACAACCAAACTGACAATTTAACGTGTTGATTTTCACTTTGAAAGTGGTTAAAATGGATCATACCCGCTCTCCTCCTCTTTGGCTCTTTCAGATGCCTCAACTTCCCGCTCCTGGAATAGAAAATCATATTATGTTTTGTGTCCTAGGGCTTAGGCCTTTTGTATTCACTAGTTATCTCCTGTTGCATTTTTATCAATATACCCCTGCCCTAATATTATAAATAAGGGAGGATGTAATTGTTGAGAAATTAGGGCGAAGAAAAATAGAAACCGACAAAAATCTAGAATAACACACACAGATTTACGAGGCCCGGCAAAGATGCCTGCATCCTCAGGAGCAGAGCGACGACTTCTTTTCAATATTGAGAGAAGAAGTACATAATACAAAATTCAAAATCTCCCTCATCTAGGGTTACAAACATGACATATATATAACCCTTTAGTACAATATGTAATTACCAAACCGCGGGGTGTTGCCCCCGCACCCCCAACCCACATAATGAAACTCCCCGATTGGACTGATCCTTCCGCTCTACTCCGCTCCAGCATCTGTCTCATTTATAATATATATTTAAGTAATTGTCATACCTAACAGTAATCTTATAATAATACAAAAGAAACATTACCACTTATTTGATTTTGTGGCCTGTCGACCATCTCTTCTTGTTATTATAACTTCTATCAAACACCCATAGTTTGATATTTATATTTATAACACTGCCATTAAAATTTATGCATGAAAATATACAATTTACTTTTAAAAAGTTAATAATAATGATATTTTTGATAATAACATCTGACATTTGAGTGGCATTAATATAAGAAATGTGTGGCGTTCAAGTAAATGCCCCTAAGAAAACATTATCAGCAATCATACAACTTTGAATAGAATTTTTCCAAAATAATGGCTGGCAAATCATTCGAGTCAATGACGGCTCAACAACAACTCACAAGCCTTTAATTTTGATGGCTCGCCGGCTCGCCCGACGGACACAATCCACGACAGACCCTTCCTCAAGACCATAAATCACCAAATCAGAATGCATATCAGATCACACCATGTGAAGCCAGAAAATATGATCATAGAAACTAGAATTTCAGACCTAACAAAAGTGTAAAATGTTAAGAAAATTTTCAAAATTGACTCAATAATAATTATACTAAAAGATATCTATGCAATTCTTATGTATCTAGAGCTCTAAGTCAGCTCTAAGTCTCTGGGGTCGGGGATTCGAACCCGCCTATGTGCGGATAAGACGAGTAGTTAGACACATGAGGTTAGTTTGGGGCTTGTATCATAACCCCTGACCAAGATTTGATATTTATATTTATGATAGGTTGTTGTTACATAATTATAGATGAAAAAAGAGCTTCTATCAGCTTTGCCATTAGCCCATCACCACTTTTAAAATTGTTATTAATTTTGATATTTTTTATGTTAAGTTGATGATTTAAGTGTTGGCATATAAATTTAAAAAAATTAAGTGTTAGATATATATTATATCATGGCATGTATATAAATATTTAAGAAAATGAGTCGACTCGCTACCAGACGTCCAACCAATAAGAAACATTCCTATTTACAAATCTAGCACCCCAGCTCTTTCATCCAGTTTTCAGATTCTCACTCGAATATCAAAATTCATGGTAAAACCCCAACCCATATTTTTCATTTTTATAAAATTCTCGATGATCTAATCATATCACTTATAAATATATGAGTTATGTAGTTCAAAAATATGAGTCAAATTTTGTAAATAGCGATATTTCGGGTGCCGAGGAAGTATTTATTCTTTTTTTTTAAAGGCTGACGCATAAAATTTCTCATTTATGTACATAACACTCAAATTTTTATTATTAAATAAAAAATATCATAATAATTAATTATTCAAAAGTTAAATATACATTTTTATGCAAAAAAGTTTATGACAATAAATTAAGTTTTATTTTTGAAGTCTCTTTTGACATAGTGTCTCGTATTGTCTGTGGGCTCATATAACTCGGGAGTGACAATTTTTCTCCTACTTTGCTTGGTCTTCTTAGATTAGAGCTTCTTATCTCCCATACATTAGGAAATAACGAAAAGAGTATTACATTACTAGTCATAACACGAGTCTGTCCGGGATAACATCCTTAAGAAAAGAATAGCAATATGGATGTGAGACGACACTTAAATAGGTGCATACATGGGTAGGTTCCGCAACAATAGCATTCTCTTAGTTAGATGATTTCGAAGAAGATTATAAGAGCCTGATTTATCACCTCGATAGGTTGGCTCAATGAGGCCACTTCAACAGGCAGGCTTGGACATATGTCACTCAAGAGATAAACATGATCACACGTCAAAATTTCAAAATACAAAAGAGAAATGGAAAAAAAAAAAAGCCATAAAATCAACAGTAAAAGTTGCAATTAATTAATACAAAGGAACATCCCCTATAAATTCAGAAGAATAATAAAAAAAAGCAGTCAACCTTCACCAAAATAAAGCGGACAACTTCTTCTCCTTTCATATATCAACATCCCCAACCCCTCTAATTCAAAACTAAACCACACGAAAGAGCCTTCTTTCCACTCCTTCATCTCCTTCCCAATATAACTATTAAACTTCAATCCACAAACCAGAAACCAGAGAGAGAGAGAGAGAGAGATGAGAGAAGTTGCAGAGAGAGCTCTGCAGTGCCTAGGAAGAGGGTTCGACGTGGCGTCTGATTTCCGGCCAAAGCACTGCAAGGGCAAGCAGAGGCTTGTCCTTCTCAACGAAGATGAGTGCGTTGACCTCGCCCTACCTGTCGCCGGCGGCGGAGTTCTCCGGCGTGTCTCCGTCGATATAAAGTGTGGCAAGGGCGACAGAGTTCGGTATCAGTCCGACGTGCTCGAGTTTAACCGGGTATGATTAACTTGTATGTTAATTATCTTTCTTAATCACTTTGGTTATTTCTTAATTAATCTTCCTTTTGTTCTTTTTATATTGGCTAATTATACCAGATTCTTTGGTTTAGTCTCTCTTAAGCTCAAAGGATACG
Organism: Phalaenopsis equestris; assembly: GCF_001263595.1. Classification (NCBI taxonomy): domain Eukaryota; kingdom Viridiplantae; phylum Streptophyta; class Magnoliopsida; order Asparagales; family Orchidaceae; genus Phalaenopsis; species Phalaenopsis equestris. The sequence goes on from NW_018164593.1 coordinate 145,438, forward strand.
ATTGCCCATCCAATTAATGAACTTATTATTTTTGTTTAAAAGAAAAATCCCGTAAGAAATTTTATTCTAATAAAGAAAAAGTTATCATGATTTGTGACTGAGTTTCACGAAAAAAAAAAACCGTCAATCACTAAGTACAACTTACGCAAAAAAAGTCTAAAAAATATTATCAAATCGAATATAAGAAGTTTCTAAACAATCTTCATGAATAAGAATATAAAGCTCATGAGGTACTCGAAATCCAATTAATGAACTTGTTAGATGCTTTTTTTTTGTCTTAGAATTTATAAAAATGTCAAAATAGATCTCATGACCAGAGTAAATAATGGGATGCCGTCCCCTAAGCCTTTTTCTTAGGTTTATGATTAATATTTAAGCTCAACGTTTTCTTTTTTTAGATTAAAATGAAATATGTAGGCAAGCTTCACTATATTTTACTTTCACTTTATTTAATAAAAATATATGATTAGAAATATGAAATAATAACGTTCCAACCAACTTGACAGACACGGAATGGTCAGATGGATGTTTGGCAATCGAAAACACAAGGAAATTGCAAAACCATCCCATAAGTTCTGCATTATTGCATATTTATCCAGTCCTCCTCCATTTTAAAGTTATTAATGCAAAAGAGATGTGATGTATCGCTGTGGAAAATTTGATTGGAGTATTTACATACAGACCACCAAATTCCTATATATTTACATCTCTAAAAGCTAACTATTTCATTAGACAGCATTAATGTCAAAAAATTAAGATATTAATCTAAGGGTGTTTGGAGCAACTGCAGCTTATTGAATAATCTGCTGATAAGCTGATTTAAAATAATCTGCTAATAAGCTAGGTGTGGTGACTATTACAATTTTTTATTTTTTTGGAAAACTTAGACTGCAACCATAAAACTATTACTGCAATTAGATAGGTGTGGTGTGAAAAAATTATTTTCAACATTTTGAAAACGCATAAGCTGGCAAACGCAGTTTACCCAAACAAGTTATGTGAGTTTTTAAAATGCTACCGCACCAAAAAAAGTTGGCCCAAACGGGCCCTAAATCCTAAACCCATAAGAACAAATAAGAAATTCAATTATTTTTTTTGCAAACTAGCAACTTAATTCAAAGATATTAGTTAAATTTACATACATACCGCAAAATTCTTATATATTTACATATCTAACATTTGAAATTTTACATTTATATTTATAACAATTTGGTTTTATAAATTTTTATACGTAAAGATATATTTGACTTTTAAAAGCTTATTAATAGGAATATTTTTTGTTTTTGCAAATTTGAGTGCTGGTCCTATAAATATAAAATTTTAGTGATATATATGGAAATATATACAAGTTGTGTATTATTTATGTAAATGTTCCAAGATATTCTTCTTATATAGTAGACAAAGCGAAATGTGGAAGATAATGGAGGTCCATTATCTATACGTGAAGCAGAGATTGCCAGCGAAACTGGCAAAAGTCTATTCAACAGACGCAACGCTGACGCTGACTAAACCCTTCCACATTAAAATCCTACCTGCTCGGAACCGTAAGATCCCGAAATAATCCACGTGCATGGATGATATAAATCTGCAAAATTACTGTAAATAATGTCAATTTCTCATAATAAGAGGTGTTTATTGCACAAATATCTACATAAATGAATTTTTTATACTCTAAATCGTTAAGTTTTATACATGAAACTTCATTGATCAGAAGCGATATAGTAAGAGAAAAAAAAAGGGAAATTTACATACATATCACACAAATAAATGAATTTGTTATACTCTAAATCGTTAAGTTTAATATGCTTACATGAAACTTCATTGATCAGAAGCGTTATGGTAAGAAAAAAAAAGGGAAATTTACATACATATCACACAATTCTTATGTATTTACATGTCTCACACCTAAACTTTCATGTTTTCATAGTCAAGAAGTGGATGTTGGCAATCAAATGTTGATTAAATTTTCTTAAATAGTCACTTGGTGGATAGAATCAGATGAGCTAACGGCAGACGATACACTTGCTTCAAATTTTATATGCCACTAATATTTACAAGGGACAGTAACATACATACCAGCACATTCCTACATATTTACATATGAACACCTAAACTCTACATTTTAACATTTCTACCATCCAAATCTCTTATATCACATTAAAAATACCATTATGTTAAATTTTGAAGAGCGAAATACATCTTTTCATGCATAGGTAAGCTGTCATATATGTAAAAATTGAAGTTTGGGTGTAGATATGTAAATCGATATGAATTAACCGACTTCAAGCACAAAGCAATTTCTTGTGGCAATACACTAACATCATCTTTATCTGCAGTCATTTACTTTTGTATGAATATGAAATTTATGAAAATTTGTTGTGGTATAGATGTCAGAATGTTTCAATCAAAAGAGTGCAATTTCTGGGAAAATACCCTCAGGACTCTTCAACGCCATGTTCGGTTTCAATGGTAGCTCCTGGGCCAAAGATGCAATGGAGACCAAAAGCTTAGCAATGGATGGTTACTTCATCGCTCTCTTCGATCTTCACATCGATCGCAGGCCTTTGACGCTCTCCGATCAAGTCATCGACGCCGTCCCTACGAAATGGGACCCAGCTTCCCTAACCAGGTTCTATAATTCATTCATCATGATATACATATATATATAGTTGAAAGTTCATCTTAAGAATGTAATAAAAATGTATATATTTGAATGTATGATGCAGGTTTATTGAGAATTATGGAACTCATATAATAGTGGGATTGAGTGTGGGAGGGCAGGATGTGGTTTATGTGAGGCAGGATCAGTCTTCTGATTTGTCTTCTTCTGAGCTGAAGCAGAATTTGGGCCAGCTTGGAGATCAGCTCTTCACAGGCACCTGTGCTCTCCCTCCTCTTCACTACAGGTCCAAGGACTACAACAAGCCCAAGGTAATTCAATTCACTTAAAACATTTTTTATTTTTGCATTTGAATTAAGATGCAGATAGAAGATTGAAATACTGAAGTTGTAGTGTGGCTCAGTAGTTATTTAATTTTAAAAAGTGAGCAACGGCTAATATTTAGTTGCAGCGTTGATTATAATTGAAAAGTTGAAGGATTTGGGGAAGTGCTCTTTAAATTAACAATCAAAATGGATGTTTTGGGCTTTTGCAGATTTCGGAGGCTTTCAATGTATTTGACCTGCAGCCACTGATGATGGATGGCTTCACCAATGTTTCATGCAAAAATGTGAGTTTTCCCATACTTGTCTGAATCAAAATAAATAAATGAACAATTAAATAGAGTTTTAAATAAATGACTCAGGCAGATCTCACTGAAAGCTATCATAGAGTAACAAAAATGAATCTAAATCATCAGATAAAACAGAATAATCGGGTAAAAACAAAGGTTATGAATGAAAGACAAAAAATTGAAAATGAAAAAAACTGAAATGCAAATGTTAAGTGTATGTTTCAGGGCTTACACCTCCGATTTTGGTCTTCATTTTCTCTGCATGTTTCAGGGCTTAACAGTTGTCTGCTCGAGAAGAGGAGGAGATACTTCAGCAAGCAGCCACTATGAATGGCTTCTCACCGTGCCTTCCATGCCGGACATCATCAACTTCACTTTTGTGCCCATAACCTCACTCATGAAGGGCGTGGCTGGCGCTGGCTTCTTGGCCCATGCCATCAATTTATACCTCCGATGTATGTATAATCCTTCTAAGAATAAAAGCAAGGAATATTGAAACCCAAACATTAAAGAAATTTTAAGATTATAAATGAATCGAGTCAAGTTGAACATATTAGTTCTTTTGTTTTCTCATTATGAAATAGGAAGATTCACATACATACCACTCAATTCCTATTTATTTACATATCTAACAACTGAATTTCATTCTTTACATGTATACCACCTTTTCATATGCATAAAAATGTGTACTTTACATTTTAAAAGTTAAAAATGTGGTATTTTTGATATGATATATGAAAGATTTCGGTGGTGGCATGATGTACAAAGCATAGTGTAAGTGTTAAATATGTAAATGCATAGGAATTGGGTGGCAAGTATGTAAATGCCCCTATGGAATATTAAACTAAAATTTAAGAAATTATTAAAATTGTAAACGAATTGAGTCCAGTGGAACATTACTCTCTTCATGCTAGATCTTTTGTTTTCCCATTAACAAGTAGGAAGTTTTACATACATACCACTCAACTCCTATACTTCAATTTTTACATGTATACCACCTTTCATTTGCATAAAATGTATTTTACTTTTTTTTTTAAGTTGTTCAGGTGATATTTTCTTATGTGATATGAAAGTTTAGGTGATATAGATGTAAAAAACAAAGTTTAGGTGTTAGATATGTAAATCCATAGGAATAAGGTGGTAGTACGTAAATGCCCTAAATGAGTATTAGGGAAATTTATATACATACATACCACACAACTCTTACTTATATATGTCTAACATCTAAACTTTGTTGGTTTCATAACCTATGCATGAAAATATGTATTTCGCTTTTAAAATGTTAGTAATAGTGATATTTTTTATTTTAATCTCAAAGAGTGGAGTGTTTTGTTTGTAAGTATATAAGAATTGTGTGGTATGTATGTAATGCCCCTTGTACTTTTCCCACCGCTGCTCTGTTCATGTATGATTTGTTCAACATTTCGTTTAATTACTGTTCTCATGCAGGTCAATCCTTATTATGATTTTAAAGAAGTAATTGACTCTGATGAAGAGCTGGATTTTGAATCCATGGACCACAGCTCAGTAGCCAGCACTTGAAGCCAGGTTTGCTTATGGTTGATTTTTTCTTTTGTTTTTTTGTTTTTTCAACCATATTTTCTTTTAATATAAAATTCGAAAATTGAAAAAGTTTAAGCCAGGGCCGTAAGGCATTATTTTTGTATGATTAATCTGTTAGCTCATGCTAAATTGGTTTCCATGACCCCCTTTTTTTCTTGTAATCTGAATGGGAGCCACGCATCATTTACATATTGTATCTTATCTTCTTTCTAAGTCATTAATTTTGTGGTTTGAATTATTTGCCCACAGCTCCCATCCCATATTCTTCTTTCTGAATTCTTCGAGCACACACACACACACATATATATATAGAGCCCCGGTCATCCCATTCGCCTAAGAATTCGAGTACCACACCCGACACTCTCGGGG
>NW_018164593.1:150809-152232 GCF_001263595.1 Phalaenopsis equestris
GTGTTTTGGTGGGGGGCCCGCCGTCGGATGGGGTGGGGAAGAAGTTGAAGAAATATGTGGATACGAGAGAAAGGTGCAGGGGACCGGAAGACAGTCCCGGATATTGGGTGGCGACTGGTGCGAAATTGGAGATAGAGAAGGGAAGAATTGGACTGCATGTCAGATTTTCTCTTCTCAGTATGTTGTCATAGAGTTGTTTTTGTTCTAGTTTTTGGTTGTACAGTTGATATTTCTTGGTTTCTTCTTCAAGGAAAATGATCGATATTCCGTGTTTCGATCATGGAAAACAGTGTTGAATCAGCTTTTTCTTGATTTTGTGCTATAGAAATTAAAGGAAAATTAGCTATATGTGCTACATGATGGAGGGGGTGTCTGTAAAATGTAAAAATTCATATGCTGCTAATGTAAAATGTTTGGCGTCGTGGTTTGTAATTTGTGTTTTGTTTTAACAGCTTTTCTTCCCCGTTCTCTTCACGACGAAGTCTTCCAGCTTCCTGTTGCTCCTCTTCCTCTTCTTCGGTTTTTATTTATTTATTTAATTGGTAACTGTTGCTTCTAGTATATTATGTAAGCTTAAATCATCAGTACATAATTGAATCGTTGTTTTTCTTATAAAATGCTAATCCAATAATTTATCTAATGCAAACTGTCATTTTTCATAATTTTTAGGGGTATTTACGTACATACCACCAAATTCTTATGTATTTGCACATCCAACACAAACCTATCTTTTATATTTATAGCACTCAAATCTATCTCATCACATAGAAAATATCACTTTCTATTTTTAATTGGTGAAATACAACTCTTCATGCTTGGTTAAGGCGGCATATATGTGAACAATTAGAATTCAGGTGACTGATATGTAAATAATAAGAATTGAATGATATGCATGTAATTCTTCCTAATTTTCAATCACTCACAACCGCTTTTATCATGCTTCATTGCACCCGTTGTTTTCTTTTTTTGAACTTAGAATCTCTAACCATTTTTGATAACTTTGGGGCTGTGGGCTCACTACGAATCTGAAACTATTTGATAACTTTCACAAGAGTCAAGATAAATGAGCTAAGTTTAAATAATAAATATCTCAACGCCTGCATGGAATTAAATGCTCATATTTCTATAAAAGATAAATCCATTGTCACTTTATCATTGATCTGAGACGAGCGAATCAGTTAAATGGACATCAGCAGTAAAATGATAAAATCTAAGGAAAGGGTATAAAAGATCGAGCATTTGCAGGTTTATAATGACAGAAAAAATAGGCGTTGGTGTCACATGGTAGATATCACAATTTATTATTTTAACTGATAGAAGTTGATAGACAGCAAGATATGAGAAATGAAAACATTATTTTACACCCTCCACTTGCCTCCGACAAAGGCCCGCAATCAAGATGGCTGAATAAAAGTAAAATCCA
>NW_018164593.1:152332-152812 GCF_001263595.1 Phalaenopsis equestris
GAAATTTCTTCCATTCGAAGAAATGAAACCTGGAATCTCGTCCCATTACCCGAAGGCCACTAACCTATAGGTCTAAAATGGGTTTACAAGCTAAAGAAGGACACTCAAGGAAGAATTGTGAAGCACAAGGCGAGATTAGTGGCAAAGGGGTACGTTCAACGACAAGGCATAGACTTTGATGAAATTTTTGCCCCTGTTGCTCGGCTAGAGACAGTACGTTTGCTACTCTCTATTGCGGCACATGAAGGATGGGAGGTTCATCATATGGATGTGAAGTCAGCCTTCCTCAACGGTGATTTGGAAGAGGAAGTGTATGTCACTCAACCGTCGGGATTTGAAATAAAGGGAGAAGAGCACAAGGTGTTAAAACTGCACAAAGCATTGTACGGTTTGCGTCAAGCACCTAGAGCCTGGAACTCAAAACTGGACAAATCATTGAGGACACTCAGTTTTGAGAGGTGTTCTTTAGAGCATGCCGTG
>NW_018164593.1:153532-185198 GCF_001263595.1 Phalaenopsis equestris
TGAAGTTAAGAAAGTAGTTCTGAAGATTGATAATCAGTCTGCAATTGCATTAAGCAATAATTCAGTTTACCATGAGAGGAGCAAACATATCGATACCCGATTTCACTACATTAGAGATTGTGTTGAATCTAGAATGATTGAAATTCAACATGTTTGCACAGAAGATCAACGTGCTGATATTCTGACAAAGTCACTTGCAAGATTGAAGTTCTTGGAGATGAGAGAAAAAATTGGTGTGCGAATCGTCAGTGAAGGACAACAAGCTTAAGGAGGAGATTATTGTGTTAATCTAGTTGTCTCTAGAAATTGTTTATGTATTTTTGCACATTTTTCATGTGGATTAGGAAGTTTTGAAATCCGTTTTGTGGTTAGGTGGTTAGGAAAACCGTTAAGTGGTTAGTTAGTTTTATTTTCAGAAAAATGTGATGTATTTGCTTATAAATTAAACCAGAAAATGTAGAGGGTGTGTGAACTACTACATAAAATTCCTCCATTTTTGTTGGCGTTTAAAGTTTGGTTTTGAAAACCAACAAAATCTAGAAAAAAAATTGAATTCAACTTATTTGACAATCACATTAGTTTTAATTTTTGATTGTTCGAAATCCTAATAATGCATAAAAACACATAATGGCATCCCTGATCATATAATTGATTTCTTTAGAGTTAAATGAACGGCATGACCGCTTGTGAATTTGCTATTCATAAAAAAGTTGAATAGGCCTAAATTTTGGAGTTGCACAAAAACAAGATCAGTTCATCGTATTATGGAGCTTATCAGCTACAAATTCGAAGAATAATAGCGTCTTTCTTCTAAAATGTCTGGGTCCCAAAGTCCTAATGTTGCCGCGTGGTGAGAGAGAGAGAGATAGGTCACTCACATATGACAAAAATTTTCAGATTCCATAAACGTGTTTTCTCATATTTTAATCTACATCAAAATATTAGTTCTGCGAACTATGATCTTAATGTTATTGGTATGCTTTAAGATGTACTTAGGGAGACTACATCAACTAAAATAGGAGAAAATTTAGTTTATGAAAATATTCTCATCAAAGCTTCCTTTCAGTCTCTCTTTATTGATTTATGCTTTAGTGCACCATGATTTTTCTTATGGTATGGAGTTGCGCACAGTTACACTGATCCAATTTTTTTTTTTTTTCTAAACCGAAGTTATCCTTCGGTAACTCACCCATTCGATCTTCTAATCCATACCACAATGTGATCCATTACATTCTTAAATCTTTATTGAATCTGGCCTTACTATTCAATAATAAAATAAATTAACGACAATAAATTTATGGCACTCTCAATTATTATTCGAATAAGTACTAATTATTTAATTATTCGTTGTAACTGGTATATACTAAAATATAACAAACCAAATCTTCACGACAAGCCCGAAGACTTGCTAATCTCCCTTACAATGCATATGTCTTAGGGCTTGTTTGGGTCAGCTGCAACTTATTAAAAATCAACTGTGAAGCTACTAAAAAACAATCTGAAGTTCAAAAAATTGCGATGGCTGTTCCAATTTTATTTTTCGAAAAACTCAAACTGCAGCTGGAAAGCTGCCACCACATCTAGTCAGGATCGATGTAAAAATGCAGATTTCAACAACGACTTTTTGAAAAAATTGCCAAAATGCAGTTTACACAAACAGACAAAACCGGGGTGTGGTATCGCACCGCCGGTCCAAACAGACCCTTAAGTGTTCTTTTGTTCTAGTATGAGACGTTAAACACTCCTTAATCTCAGTTCACCTAAGTCTAGGTTAAGTTCAGGTTAGCCTGAGTTAGGTCAGATTGATACAAGGTGAGTTTCTGGCCGATTCGAGTTAGCTCAGGTTAACTTCAAATTGGTTCAAGTCAGCCAGAGTTTAACAGGATTGACCCACTTTGACTTAGTTTGACTGAAGTCAAGCTAAGCTTGACTGATTTGGACTAACTCATAGTAGAGCTAAGTTGATTCAAATCAAGCTAAGTTAAATTTGAGTTAACCTGAGTTAAGTTAGGTTGACTCGAGTTAAGCCTCCTGAGTTAGTTCAAATCTAACTTGAGTTAAACTTGGATGAATTCTAAGTAAATTTAAATTTGATTCATCCTTTAATTGAATTTAAGCATAATTTAAGTTAGACTTGAGTCGATTTTTTTTTAATTAAGCTCGGTTCAAGTTGAATTTAAGTTATGTTCGAAGACAAATCCTCGATTGGGTTAACCTGAGTTAAGTCAGATTGGCCCTAGGTATTCAAGTTGATTTGGGTTAACCCGAAAAAGGTCGGGTGGACCCGGTGTTTCTGGTTGATTTGAGCGAACTTAATTAGGTTAGGTTGACATAGTGGTTCAGTTGGTTTAGGTTGACCTGAGTTAGGTCGGGTTGACCCGGTGATTCAGTAATTTAGGTTAAGTTGAGTTAGGTCGTGTTTATCCGATGGTTTAGTTGATTTGGGTTAGCCCGTCGGGTTGACCCTGTGGTTTAGTCTGATTTGGGTTAACCCGAGTTAAAACGAGTTGAACTGGTGATTCAGCTGATTAGGTTAACCCGAGTTAGGTTGGGTTGACCTAGAGATTTAGGTTGATTTAGATTAGCCCAAGTTAGGTCAGGTTGACGCTATGATTTAGTTGATTTCGCTTAACCCGAGTTAGGCTGGTTTGACTCAACGACTTAAGTTGATTTGGGTTAACTTGAGTTTTGTTGGGTTGAACTGGTGATTCAATTGATTCAGGTTGAACCGAGTTAGGTCGGGTTGACCCGGCTGTTCAGTTGATTTAGGTTAACTCGAGTTAGGTTGGGTTGACCAGGTTGTTTAGTTGATTTGGGTTAACCCGAGTTAGGTCGGGTTGATCCGATGATTTAAGTTGATTTGGGTTAACCAAAGTTAGGTCAAGTTGAACCGGCGATTTAGTTGATTTAGGTTAACCCGAATTAGGTCTGGTTGACCCAGTCACTTAATTTGATTTGAGTTAACCTGAGTTAGGTCTGGTTGACCTGATGTTTAAGTTGATTTTGTTAACCTAAGTTAGGTTGGGTTGAATCGGTGATTTAGTTGATTTAGGTTAACCTAAGTTCAGTCGGGTTAACTCTGTAGTTTAGTTGATTTGGATTAACCCGAGTGAGGTCAGGTTGATCCATAGATTTTGTTGATTTAGGTGAACCCAATTTAGGTTGGGTTGACCCAGTGATTCAGGTTGATTTGATCTATGTTAGGTTATACCAAAGGGTTTCTTCAGTGGAGCGAGGTCTAAGTTGAGTTAGATATAGGGTTGTTGTAATTGTGCTATGTCTAAGTTGGGCTAGACATAGGGGTTGTTTTAGTGGATATAGGTCTAATTTGTGTTAAGCCTAATAGGGTTCAATGTATACTAGGTCTAGGTTAATTTATACCTAGAAGGATTTAGGTTAAGCTGGGTTTAAGTTAAGTTAAACCTAGTAAAGTTTTAGGTTGGACTAGGTCTAAGTTAGGTTAGACCTAGCGGGATTTTGATTGGACTAGATCTAAGTTAGGTTAGACTTTGTGGGATTCAGGTTGGACCACGTCTAGGTTAGGTTAGACTTAATAGGGTTTAGATTAGACTATATCTAAGTTAGGTTAGACCTAGTAGGGCTTATTGTGTGTGCTATATCTAATTTGTGTTAGACCTAAGATGATATAGGTTAGGTTTAATTTGGTTTAGACCTAAAATGGTTCAGGCTAGGTTTAATTTGGGTTAAACCTAGAATTAAATCCTAACTTAACTTGAGCTAGGTTAGGTCATGTTGGGGGTCAGTTCTAACCTCAATTGGATTGGGTTAATTGTGGGTTCACTTGAGTTAGGTCTAAGTTGGGTCAGACTTAAACCAAGTTCAAGCTCAATTTGGGCTAACCCAGGGTCATTAAGGGTGGTTTAGGGACAACCATGATATTGATCCCTTAAGACCTATATTAGGGTAGGCCCCTAATGTTAACTTAGTGTTTTAAATTAGATTTGTGGGTATTTATGTCAAAATGTCAAATTTTGATTTTACATTTTTAGTCCCAACTTCTTAATTTCATTTTAGGGTTTTTAAGGGTGAAAATGATCATTTTATGGTTTTAGTTCACCACCGTAAATTTACTTGTTAATTTTCATTTTAATTTATATATATTTTTTTATTTTTATATATAATTTTCAAAATAATTATATTTTGGTGGAAAAATTTGTCATTTCAAGGTTAGGGAGCTTCTTCTGACTTTGGAAAAATCAGAGAATGTTCTGAAAGGCAGAGGGAAAATCCGCTCAAAGTTTTAGATTTTTTCTGTCTTATAGTTAATTTTTAATAATTAAAATACTTTATGGAGTAATTAATTAATTAAAATTAATTATGAGTTAATTGGTTACATTTTTTTTCATTTTCTCCTCTATTCTCGAGTCCAGAAGTATTTTTATTTTATTTTTGTGATTTTTATTTCCAAAGTTATGTTTTTTTTAAGTTTTACTTATTTTTTTAGATTTATTTAATTAGGAAAACCCGAATTATCTACTTATTAGAGTCAGTGCTGACTCGAATATCGGAGTTGTAGAATGTACACGCGGTGCTCCGTGATTGGCTGCACTTTCCATGTGGGTATCATGTTGCCTCACAGTTCAGTGCTTTCCGCCTCCGCTATTTTGTGGTCCAACCCGTTCTCCATCGCCCATTTCTAATATATGGAAACAGACGATATAGGTTCATCGTCCCTACAGGATAGAGAACCGAGAGCCATCTGTGATCAAACTCTAATATCTCGCTCGATTTTCAACCAAATCACTCAGGATTTATTCCTACACCTTAATCAAGGTGAGATGAACCTATATATACAGTTTAGTGGATATGCATTGTTTGTTTTCTTCATAGAAGACCAAACCAAAAACTAATTTTAAGGATTTTGACCCATACCTTGTCCCAAGATGTGAGGCCTCAATTAGACTTGACAGAGAGATTCACCTTGGTGTCACAAACCTCCTCTTTGCTTCAATTTGCATTGTGGATAGGTCTAAGTAGGACCTAGAACAAATGGTGCCATGGTTTGGAGTTGGAATGGATTATAGGCTGCCAGAAGGCTAAGTTTTGATTGGGGAGGATGTCTTAAGGTCTAGTGAAGCTTTTGAGAGGGATGGTTTTGAGTTTTGAGAAGGTTGATGTCGAGACCGAAATGAACCTGTGTTTCAGTGATGAAATTAGGGTTTGATAGGGGAACATTACCTTGGTCAGTGGTGTTGAACTCATTTTTGGTTGAGGTCTAGTTTTTCCTCTTTAGTAGCCTAGGGTCTAGCCATAAGACTTTCCTATTGACTATTCCTAGAGGACTAGATAAGGAACCCTCACAATTAGAAATTTCAAACCCTTCTTTGCTCAACTTTAAGTTCCACATATTGGTCCTGACCTCTAGCACTTAGTAGGTAAGGCCAATATGAGGGAGCTCAAGGAGAGTCCTACAATAGGATGGTCAAATCTTAGGACTAACCCTGGGTGATCTGGTTTTGGTGGGGCGAACTTGCACACACTACACTCTCTCACATACCCTAAACTTTATGACCCCTTAGGTTGGTCCCTTGACTCCTTTTGAAAAACTTATGTGGATGACCCTATACCCCTAGTCTTTAGCTAAGAGGGTTAGAATCAACACATTCAGTATCCAAAATGAATCTTCATATGGCTCCTATTGGTTTAGTATGGCTTCATGGCTTGTTGGCCCATTTTGGCCCAAAATCACCAAATTACCAAAATACCCCTAAACCCCAATGTTTGCCAAAAATCCCAAAATTATCCAAAATACCTAAATTTGCCCAAAAATCATCTCAAACCCCCATCACTATCTAAATTGACCAAAATTCACAAAAATTACCAAATTTCCAAAATACACAAAAAATTGCGAAAATTACCAAAATGCCCCTCATGACCTAAAAATTCCCCAAAAATTCCAAAATCTTCCCAAATATTCACACTTTTAATTTTTTAACGTCAATTTGACCCAATTTGACCAATTTTACCCAATTTGATCAAAAGCCCCAATTTTCCCTTAAAGGTCCAAATGTCCTCAAATTAGCCCCAATGTCCAATTTCAATTCCAAATCAAAATTCAGCATCTCTAATCCTATTCTAAACAAAATTCAAACAAATTTGATCCAATTGCAAACCCAATTTTACTCAAACAAATAAAGGCCCAATTTTTAACCATATGCCTAAATCAATCAAATTAGTCCATCAATTCAACTCAAACCATTTGAAATTTTACCAATCCTTCATGACATTCTCCTACAATAAACTCAACATTTAATTAGCCCAAATTTTAGCCCAAAATCAATTTTAAATTCGAAAGCCCAAGCCCACCACATTTAATTTCAAGAACCCAAATCCAAAGGCCATATGACAATTTTTTCCCCTCATCATCCATTCAATCAAAATCATTCCCTAAGTTCTAAATCCAAAATCAAAGCATTCCAAAGCAAGCATCAAGCCAAACTTCACCAAAAATACCAAATAAATCCAAAATCCTTCCTCATGAAAATTAGCCAAACCACTCCCAAACCATAGAAAAGCCATGAGAGCCTTACCACATCATCAAACTATTAATGGAAGAGGACAAGGCACTTTCAAACTTCTTTAAAAGAGTTTTTAACCCTTTTAATGATTCCTCTAAACCTCATACTTAACTAAATCACTTGGATGGGGACCTCTCCAAACCAATTTAGCTGACCCATCTGATCCTCTTCAGCTCAAGAACAACCTTGGTGGCTGAACCCAACCCAAACCATGCCTTGACCCAATTTGACCCAAAATGGCATTTTTTCCATATTATTTCAATCCCATACCCTTACACATGGCCAACCCCAATTGACTTCACCAAGACCAAGCCCCGACTTCTCTGAGTTGGATGGTGACCCCTCCCTGGTCGACCACCCACCTTGGTGGCCGGAAAACCAAAACCCAAAATCAAAAGCTCAAAATCAAAAGCTCCACCATGGCAAAAACTCAAAATTAAACCCATCCAAGCTGGCTCATCTCAATAGAATTTTTGCACATTGTTGGAATCCATATAAGAAACCTAAAGCACCCACCAATTTCCCCTAGTGGCCTCTCCTTCCCCATCTATTTAACCCCCCCCCTCCATGGACAAAAGAAGAGAGCTTGAAATTCCTTGGGGAGACTCTGTCAAATTTCTTCCAGAGCTTCCTTAAGACATCTTGAGTTCAACCCAACCATCCTTAGCCACTCAAATCCACTGTTTGAGCCTAATTTTGGAGCGCAATCTTTAGGCCGAAACGGGACTCTCACAAAACCTCCACCAAATCCAAATCAAATGCACTCACACCATCCCCACATAAAGAGAAGAAGATCCCCCATGAAAGCCCCATCACCAGAGCACCCTAAGGTGGACTTTTTGAACAACACCCCAAATCGACTTTGGTCGCATTCATATCTAGGCAATTCACCACGGGTTGAGGCTCCATCCCTAAGCTCTTGGGACTCCCATGAAGCTTCCATAAGTATCCAATTGAGGCTTCCCCTCTTGGACCAAGGTATTGAAAGTTAACCCTAAACGGAGCTTCCTTTGATTCTCCATGTGCATAGAGTTGACTTATAGGTTGATTAACCGTATGAATATGTTCTTCTAGTCAAGACGAGTTTATAGGAACAATCCACACTTAATTTGGTTGAGTATCGATAGAGATATTAAGCCTAGAATTTGGACGATTCTCGGGCTAGGGATTCGGGAACGATGAACGGATGTTGTTCATTTCCGCATGTATCGAGCAGACGGTTGTGATGGAGCCAGATGAGGAGATGGAGCGAAACAGCAGGACGCGTGGCAGCTGAGTCAGAAGGCGACGCCTAACTAGAAGACACCGTATGGAGCTTCAGATCTGCCTAGGATGACGCGGCGCTGACTGTTTTAAGTAGAATAATTGGGTATTTTCTTATTTATTTAATTCCCAAAATTTCAAAAATGCATAACTTTGTGCATTAAAATCATAAAAATAAAATAAAAATACCTTGTTGCTAAGTGAAGAGAGAAAAATAATGCGGAAATATTTTCATGTTTATTTGATGCATATTTTATTTTTAATTAATTAAATGGTGTTTTCCTTATTTTAATTTTTCATTAGTATAGACATTTCACCATGACTTGAGCTTTGGGGCCTCGATTTTGCATGTTTTGGGGATGCTCTTTCAAATTTTTCTAAGGTCAGGGGAGATCTCTAGGCTTGGATATCTAATTCTCAAGTTAATGGTCTCTATTTTGGTATAAAAATTATAATAATTAAAATACTCAATAAAAAAAGTATAAAACTTATTTTGGTGGATTCAATGTGGTTAGAGGATCCTAAGAAAAATATAAACTTGGTTTAATTTATTTAAAATAACCTTAATTGTCACCAATCTTAAAAATGAAAAGAAAATTAATTTGGAGTAATTATAAATGTAAATGACATAAAAACTATTCCACACTGTAATTTAATGTTAAATGAGCTCCCCATAAAAATTTAAAGTCAATTGGAGTTAATTTGACCACTCAAATGGATTAATTAAGTGAAATGACATTTTTTGGCATTAAAATAATTATAAAAATTTAAATACAATTCAAAAAATCACCAAATTGGTTTTGGAAGCTCCTTATGATCATATGAACCTAAGGAAAATAAAATTATAATTAAAATAAATACTTCATTGTTTTGAGTTATTTTAAGCATTTAAATTAACTAAAATTATTTAAAAATCATAAAAATCACAAAGTTATAAAAACACACTAAAATATCACATTTGACTTCCTAATCATCTAAAACCAATTAAAATAATTTTCTTAATTGTCTGAGTCAAGATATTGATTGTAAAAGGCTTAAAAATGAATTTTCTCTAATTTTTCACTAAAATAATTCTAATAATTAAAATATAAATCACAAAAATATGAAATGTATTTATTTGGGTTACTTGGACTCAGAGATACTTAAAAATATATAAAAATTAATTTTCCAATTAAATATTATTTTATATTTAATCAATGCTAAAAACCAAAAAATAATTTTAATAATTAAATTAAATTTATAAAAATCATGAAAATTGGTCCAAGTGGTCCTCTAACCTAGGTTAACCTCCAATAACTTTCTTAAGGATAAATGTTTTATTTTAGTTGAGTTATTAAATTTTTATTGAAAATTCCTATTTTTGCATTAAAAATAATTATAAAATTAAATAAATTCAGAAAAATTACATTTTCTCCTCTGATGTTTTAATTAACCCATGGGTGAGGTAACATAAAGCTTTTAATTCATTTGAGTTTAATTTAATGAATTATAGGGTACTAAGACCTTATGGGGAAAAATGTAATTTTGGAATTTTGAGTTTAATTAATATTTAGGCCTAACCAAGAGGGTAAATAGGTAATAAATGATCTTAAATTAACATGTCTTGATGATTGAAACATAAAAAGGGGTAAGTGGTTCCAATTCCATTTTGGACTTATAAAGGATAAATTTGTAACTTCTTAAAATTAATGAAATTTGGAAGAGTATTTAAATAAGGAGATATCAAGGTGAGGGGTTTGATTTTAGAAGATCATAACTCATTAATTTTAAGCCCTTACTAATAGTTTTGGGATGATTTATAATTCTTGATAAGGATTAAGAATATAAATATAAACATTGATAAAAATCCTTTTTCTTAAAATTATAAATCCACCCATTAAATCTTAAGAGCTTAGTAGTGAGTTTGGCTTAATCAAAATTTTATCTAATCAGGTTTAGAAAGTAACCTATAAATAATTTAAAACCTTTCATAACACTACAAGCTCATTCTTTAAAAACATTCTTTAAAAATTAAATTAAATTAAATTAATTAAATTCTTTAATTGAGTCAAGTTGCCCCCAAGGGTCTTTACCCATATAATTCATAAGTAAGATATCAAGTGATAATTACTCCACTTATGGGATAATTAAGACATCAAGTTCATTAAGCATAAGGGTATTAATTGGAAGAACTATATAACAAATATGATAAAACCATAATGAACTCAAGATAATTCCAATGACCATGAAATGTCTAAGGTATTACCTTAAACTTCTTCACGATCCTTTGGAAATCTTGAAGGACATGTGAGCTTATTATAATTTGCTTAATGGAATCATCCTTAAAAATTAAATACACCAAAGATATAACAAAGGATTTGGTAGGTACACTTTAAGGTTGTACTTTCTACTTTTTCTACAAGCATGCTTTAATTCCTGCAAAATTATACGTATATATGCTTTACAAGTACTGAAGTTTCAGGTGGAGGGACGAGAAGACTTGTCGGATATGCTTTTATAGTTTACAATGCTTTCTTTTTGCGTACTTTCCTACATTGTACTTTTATGTTTGCAAACTTGCATGCTAAACAAAGTTATCACCCTGCATAAAAACTAAAACATTTAAGATAGCCACAAAACTAAAACTAAAACCAAAACTAAAATCAACCAAGATAAAATTCACCGCCCCAACTTTCAAAATATAAGAAAACTAAAAATTTAATCACAAACATCACAAAACAACAATTGCAACTAAATTAAGATGTCTCTATCGGATGATCAGGAATCCCTCGGAGGAGGTAACCTACAGTTGCTAACGAGATTTCTCACAGTCTAAATGAAAGTATGGAACTCAATAAGTTGAGTTTAGTAAGTTCATTTAGACTAAGTGAATCAAATAGAAAGTAGTGGTACCGAAACGAGGGAACCGTAGGATCCTAACCGGTGTCGCTCTAATCAACTTTAATATGTCCCATAATATTTAAATGAACATAACCTTAGGGACATCTGATTTGACATCATAACTGGATACATTAGAAAACTTAAACTCGTCACGACGAGGAGCTTGGAGCTAGCATTGTGTACAATACAACCATCTTCAACAGCAAGAGGATCTACAACAACATATCTTTCCTTAGAATTAAACAAGTCATAGGATTTAGAGGTTGTTTGCTTATGCAACATAAATCCTCAACCTTTTCTTTAGGCTTTTGTATAGCTCTGCTATACAATTTAAGCCCTAACCTGCTTTAGAATTTCAAGTTTATCATTTTTCACGACCTAAATCATCACATCTTCCAAGTTATTTGTGTGATCGTTTCACATGAATATAAACCCTAATTAATAAAATTGGCAGGATTAAACATTCAATATTCATCCTCTAAATTGAAGTCAAATCATAGGATAGCTTGGGAAGCCACCGAAGTTCTCCTCAGAATCTGTGACATCTCCTAGTTCTTTTTCATTTGGATTCCAAAATAAAATATTCCAAACTTGAGTCATTCCTCTTTCACACCTCTTTGTCTAATCTCGTTAAAAAGTCCTACCCTTTTAAATTCCTTGAAGATATTATCTCCTGATTTTTATCGAGAGTTTTCTTAGGTGACTCTGATTATCTAATATGTAATTAACTATAGGGGCTTGCCCTTATAGGAAGCATTCCCGAACCTAACTTAATATAAACCCTATTTAATTTTTTTATATTAAATAGGGAAAATTGTCAGCTTATAAATAAAATGATTTTCACAGATCTAAACGGATATCATACAATATTTAGTTTATTTAATCGAGTCTTACCAGTAAGTAGAATAAATTAATTCAAGAACACCCTCAAGAGATGTTAGTGGAAAATGAAAATTGGGAAAAGAGTAATGTCATGTTAGAGTTAAGTTTAAGAATTTTGAAAATTTTTGAGACTATTTATTCAAAGAGAGCAAATGCCTTGAGTAGATAGATCTCTATTTAATTTGAATCACAATATAAAGAAAAAATGTCTAATATGTGTTTGGAAAAAAATCCTTGCAATTATAAAATTATTTATACATACAATTTTACAAGTTCAATAAACAAATTTTCAAATTTTATTTTCGGGATTCAAATTTTATTTAACATCTTGTCAAATTTTTTTTTCACCGTATATATTCTTTTAAATAAAATTCTAGCTTTAAAATTTATTCTTCATCCTCCGTGAAAATGACCCGCGTACAGTAATATAAGTAATCCTTTCTAGTGTTAAGTCTAAATAACCATCATTATGAAAATAATAAATGATATCAGTGAGTATTAATTTTCTTCAATACTAAGAAATTTGGAATATTGCTCTACTTGGTGATATTTGGCATTTACTTGAAACAAGTCTAAATATTGATAATATTATATCGTTGAATATTCACATATTTAGCGATATAAATTATTCAGCATTTTTTTAAAATTAAATTATTTGGTTATCATTAATAAATACTTATAAAAATAAAAATTAATCTTACTCAAGTTCAGTTGACAAAAAAAAAAAAAAAAAAAAAAAAAAAAAAAAAAAAGAGACAATGTTAAAGAAAAAGGAAAACTTTATTCAACTCCCAATATTAAAAAATTTCTTACAATTACTACAACAACAATCCTTTATCCCAGTAAATGGGGCTGGCGACATGAAATTTTTTTCTCCACTGTGTCCTATTGAGTGTCGTATCTTCATTTAATTATAATAAATTAACATCATTTTTGTTGGACATGACTCATATACCATAAAAGGGACAGATTCTGGAGCGGAGCGGAGCGGAGCAGAGCGGAAAATTCTGTCCAAATCAGGAAAATTTCCTTATGTGAATTGGGGGTGAGGTACAGGGATAATTTGGTATTTACATATTGTATTGTAGAGCTTTTTAGGGTTATAAATAGGAATGTATGTAACCCTAGGTGTTATCTCATATCCCTGAATTCTGTAACTATTTTCTGAATATTGAAAGGAATCGCCGCTCTGCTTCCGAGAATATAGGCATCTTTGTCGAACCTCGTTAAATCTTTGCGTTCTTTTGGATTTGTGTCGATTTCTATTTTTCTTCGCCCTAATTTCTCAACAAGTGGTATCATAGCGAGGTTGGAGGGCATAAAATTTTCCGACGAAGGAAGAAAGAAGATATGAAGAAAATTTGGCGGCTAGGTTCCAAGGATTCGGGCTTCTGCAAATTCCAGGAGTTCGGCGAAGTTTCGGAGGAGTCGGCGCAGGAAGGACGAGGACCTGGTAGAGACTTCCGATTCTCGGCAGTTTGCAGGCAGATCGGGCGAAGCAAACCGTCCGCAGGCTTGACAGGGTCAAACAGATCGTGCGTGGCCGAAGCATCTTTGCGAAGGAGGTTCGCGTGCGCGAAGATCTGCGAATCGGCGACGGGCAAGGGAAGGATTTGCGACTAGCGAGGGGCTTTGTTCGCGACAGGCGCTTCAGATCTGGAAAGTCGCGACGACTCTGTGGTACCTCGCAGAGGAGTTCGAGCGAGGGTTCTGTTCGGCGTCAAACAATGTTGTGGGAAGACCTTCACAGCAAATCGACAAAGAATTCAGGAAGCTTCTGTGAACCACGAATCAAGAAAGAAAATTCCTGCTAAAAAGGAAAGTGCGAAAAAGAAGGGAATCTTGCGGAGAAATTTGGAAAGGAGGCGATTTGAATTTCCTTGTGATTTGGAAGCTCCAAATTTTCCTTTGCTAAAGGCTCCGAAGAAGGAATATTATCCAGCTAAAATTGGCTGCTAGAAGGAGAAAAGAATTGGTTTCCCCTATAGGTGAACAATTGGCTTCCTTTTATGAAGGAGAAAATTAGCAATTTCTGAATTTTGGTTCCGATTATTTTGTTGTTGGATATATTTTTCGAGGAGATCCTGGTGGACGCAAGTGATATTCTAGGACGCGGAAAAGGCAGGGAACCAGACGAAAGATCTTGAAGGAATTTTTTGCAGAAAATATTCGTTGTAGGATAAATTTTCAGATGTCAATTTCTGGTGCAAAGTTCGTGGTGACGAAGTTTGATGGAACCGCAAAATTTGGGTTGTGGCAAACAAGGATAAAAGATATGTTGGCTCAACAGGGAATCTTGAAAGCTTTGCGGTCAGCAAAACCATATATCATGAAGGATGAAGATTATGAATAATTGCAACAATGAGCGACATCAACTATACGCCTATGCCTGACAAATGAAGTTATGTATCACGTGATGAATCTAAAATCTCTATGAAAGATATGAAAGAAATTGGAAACTCAGTTTATGGCTAAATCTCTGACGAATAAATTATATCTGAAGCAAAAATTGTATGGGCTGAAGATGCGAGAAGGTTTTGATCTAGCGCAACATATTAATGGTTTCAATCAAATAATCACAGACCTGTCACGACTTGATGTGAATATTGAGAATGAAGATCAAGTAATGATTTTGTTATGTTTATTATCTTCTCCCTATGAACACCTGGTGACTACTCTTACATATGGGAAAGAAACTATCAAAGTTGATGAGATTACTGCAGCATTGTTGTCTCACAACCAGCGGAAGTAGAATGCAGGGAAAAGCTCTCATGACGACAGTTTATATGTTAAGGGTAAGCATGATCGTGGAAGGAAGAAAGAGAAGGAGGGTTCTAGAAGGTGAAATTCCAGATCCAAGTCGAAAGGCAAAAAGACAATACATTGCTACAATTGCAAGGAGCCAAGTCATATGAAGAGAGATTGTCCAAAGCTGAAGAAGCAGATTGAGGAGAAAGGTGATGCATTATCGAAGTCTGTAAATGTGATGCAGAGTGATAATTCAGATTGTAGTGATGGCGATATGCTTTTAATTTCATCAACTCAGTTCACGGATGCATGGATTCTAGATTCAAGATGCTCTTATCACAAAACACTTAAGAGGGAGTGGTTTACTTCATACAAGTTAACTAATTCTGGCTCAATTATCTAGGTGATGATAGATGCTGCAATATTGTTGGTATTGGTGAAGTCAGAATTCAGATCTATGATGATAATGTCAGAACATTATGTGATGTCAGACATATTCCAGATCTGAACAAGAATTTGATTTCCTTGGGCACTTTACATAGAAATGGTTTCATTCCTAAGGCAGATGAGGATAGGGAAACCCTCAGAATTGTTAAGGGTGCACTGACTGTGATGAAAGGAAAGTTAACTGCAGGTAATATCTACAAATTGTTGAGGAGAACAGTTGTAGGTGGAGTTCACTCTGTGGAGTCAAATGATGATAGTACAAAGTTATGACATATACGTTAGGGTCATGTTAGTGAACGTGGGATGAAACAATTGCATAGAAGAAACTTGTTGCATGGTGTAAAAGCTGCAAGCTCGATCTTTGTAAATTTTATGTTCTTGGAAAATAGATTAGAGTCAGTTTTATGGCTGGTAAACATAAAACTAAATGGATTCTTGATTATGTGTATTTTGATGTATGTGTCCTACCAGAGAATCGTCGTTGAGAGGATCTCAGTATTTTGTTACATTTATTGATGATTTCTCCATAAAAGTTTGGGTGCATTTCTTGAAGCAAAAATCTGAAGTCTTCTCTAAATTCAAGCTGTGGAAAGCTGAGGTGGAGAACAAAACTGACAGAAAGATTAAGTATTTGAGGTCGGATAATGGCACGGAGCACACATATTGGCAGTTCAAGAAGTTCTGTGAGGAGCATGGGATTCAGAGACATTTTTCAGTGCGCAAGACACCACTGCAGAATGGTGTGGCAGAAAGAATGAATATGTCCTTAACTGAAAGAGCAAGATGCTTGAGACTGAATGCAGGGCTTCCTAAGAGTTTAAGAGTTTCTTCCTAAGAGTTTCTGAGTAGAGGCTATGAATATGACATGTTATCTCATCAATAGATCACCTCGGGCATCATTGGGTGGCAATGTCGCAGAAGAGGTATGGACAGATAATATAGTTAATTTTGATCATTTATGGAATTTTGGTTTTCCTGCTTATTAGCATGCACTTGAAGATGAAAGATCAAAACTTGATGCAAAATCTAAGAAGTGCATCTTTCTGGGCTATAATAAAGGTGTGAAAGGATACAAGTTTTTGGATCCGATTGCAAAGAAGATGGTGATCAACAAAGATGCAATTTTTGATGAACAGTCCATGTTACAGCAGAATCAAGACAAGGTGCAAGGGAACAGTTCCAGTTCAGATGCAGTGCAGATGAATTTAGAATAACATTCAGAAACAACTGAAAGAGTTGAAGGTTCAAATCCAACACCTGGTGATTCCATTCCAGATGAACTGCAGAATTATAATCTTGTCAGAGACAGATAGAGACGCACCAATATAAGGCCTCATAGCAGATTGGGTTCTGAAGACTTGGTCTCTTGTGCACTTCTCATCAACAACGATGATCCAACTATTTTTCAAGAAGCTATCAGTAGCTAGAAGAAAGAGAAATGGATGGGTGCAATGGTTGAGGAGATGGCGTCTTTGCGAAAAAATTGCACTTGAGAGATAATTCAGCTTCCTGAGGGAAAGAAGACTATTGGGTGCAAATGGGTGTACAAAAAGTAACCAGCTGTATCAGAAAAAAAAGGAGAAAAGTTCAAAGCTCAACTGTTAGCAAAGAAATTTTCACAGTATAAGGGGATACATTATGATGAAATTTTTTCTCCTGTGATCAGACATACTTCAATCAGAGCAGTTCTTGCATTAGTAACCATTTGAGATTTGCATATGGATGTTAAAACTGCTTTCTTGCATGGTGATTTGGAGGAGCAGATTTACATGAAGCAGACAGAATGATTCACTCAACATGGACAGGAGCATCCAGTTTGCAGGATAAAGAAATCATTATATGCATTGAAACAGTCTCCAAGGCAATGGTACAAGCGGTTTGACTCCTACATGATTCAGATTGGCTACAAGACATGTGAGTATGATTGTTGTGTTTATGTGAAGAGCTTTAATAATCATTCTATTATTTTTTTATTACTGTATGTTGATGATATACTAATTGCTGCAAAGAATATGAATGATGTCTGTGGTTTGAAAGCTTTATTGAGTCAGGAGTTTGACATGAAAAATTTGGGTCCTACGAAGAAGATTCTTGGAATGGAGATACATCGAGACAAAGGCTCAACACGATTATGTTTATCTCAACGAGACTGTGTTGAGAAAGTGTTGAACATGTTTGAGATGAGCAAAGCAAAGCCTGTAAGCACTCCTTTGGCAAATCATTTTAAGTTTTCTTCAAAACAGTGTCCTAAGACAGATACAGAAATCGAAGACATGACAAATGTTCCATATGTCAGTGCAGTTGGCTGTTTGACGTATGCAATGGTATGTACTCATCCTGATTTGGCTCATGTTGTTAGCCAAATCTGCAAATACATGGTTAAACCTGGAAGGTGACATAGGGAAACAGTCAAGTGGTTTTTTAGGTATCTGAGGGGTACTATAGAACTTGGAATTATTTTTTGGCAGTTAGCAGCATGATCCTTCAGTTGTGGGGTATGTTGATTCTTACTTTGCTGGTGATTTGAATGGCAGATGGCAGAAGGTCTACGAATGGCAGAAGGTCTACAACTGGGTATGTATTTACTCTTGGTGGAGGGCCTATATGTTGGAAATCAATAATTCAGTCTATTGTGACATTATCTACAACTGCAGCTGAGCACATGATAGTAGTTGAAGCTGCAAAAGAAGCCTTGTGGCTTGCTGGGCTAGTAAAGGAACTGGGCGTTGAGAAAGGTGGATTTCAGTTACGTTGTGACAGCCAGAGTGCTATTTATCTGGCTAAGAACCAGGTGTACCATGTGCGAACCAAGCACATTGATGTCATGTATCACAAGATCAGAGAAATGATTGCTTCTGGTGAGATACTGTTGCAAAAGGTGCATACTGATGAGAATGTAGATGATATGTTGACCAAGCCAACAAGTTCTTGCATTGCTTGGACTTGTTGAATGTTTGCAATTCCTAGAGAAGCATGGTGACCCAACTTACTTCTGGTATGTAAGAAACTTTATGACGTATTTCTCCTAAGGAGCTGGATGTTCACTAAGGTGGAGATTTGTTGGATATGGCTCATATACCATAAAGGGACGGATTCTGGAGCGGAGCAGAGCATAGCGGAAGATTCTGTCCAAATAAGGGGAGTTTCCTTATGTGTGTTGGGGGTGAGGTACAGGGGTAATTTGGTAATTACATATTGTACTCTGGGATTTTCTAGGTTTATAAATAGGCATTTATGTAATCATAGGTGTTATCCCATATCCCTGAATTGTGTAACCCTTTTCTGAATATTGAAAGGAACCATCGTTCTGCTCCCGAGGACAGACATATTTGCCGAACCTCATTAAATCTTTGTGTTCTTTCGGATTTGTGTTGATTTCTATTTTTCTTGGCTCTAATTTCTCAACAATTTTTATACAATACGCTTATATTTTTTTAGTTCTACCTCTAATTTAAGATAAATTGAAACTAAAACATCTACTCTCTTAGCAGGATCATCAGATAGTCAACGTTTAATGTGATCAAACCATATAAGAAGACTCTCTCTAATCTTGTATGCTACAAGAGCTAGACCAACACTTTCACATATATATTCATTTAACTTTTTGTCTCTAAAGCAACTCATCCACCTAAGCATTCTAATCCCAACAACACTTAACTTAGTTTTATGCTTCCCTTTTATAGTCCAACATTCTGCAGCATAAAACATTGTAGGTCTCACTACCATCTTATCAAATTTTCTTTTTAAGTCTAAGTCATACTTTTCTATCACACAGTAGGCCAAGCATTCCTCCACTTCAACCATCCAACTTGAATTCTACTAATAACATCCTCATCTATATCACCATCACGTCAAAGAATAAATCTAAGATATCTAAAACATTTACTCCTTTTAATGATTTGTCCACTCATTATTACAACTCTGCCACTAGATCGACTACTACTAAAATTACATTCCATGTATTCACTTTTAGATATATTCAAATGAAAGCCTTTAGACTCTAACGTAGACCTCCAACTTTTAATGATTTGATCACTCATTATTACAACTCTGCCACTAGATCGACTACTACTAAAATTACATTCCATGTATTCACTTTTAGATATATTCAAATGAAAGCCTTTAGACTCTAACGTAGACCTCCAAAATTCAAGTTTTTCCTGAACACTTTCTCTAGTCTTATTCACAAGAAGGATAGCATCAATGAAAAGCATACACTAAGGTACATCTTCCTATAAATGCCCAGTAAGACCATCCATAACAAAAGCAAAAAAATATATGGGCTTAAAGCTGATCCCTGATGTAATCCAACTAAAATACGAAAATATTTGGTAAATCTTCCTTTTGTTCAAACACAAGTAACATCTCGATTATGCTTCTTTAATGACTTAAATATAAGTCATATCAATACCTTTCTTTTCTAGAACTCTCCATTGAATTTCTCTTAGAACTTTATTGTAAGTGTTTTTTTCTAAATCAATAAAAATTTTATGTAGTCCTTCCTTATTCTCTTTGTAATATTCCATCAAATCTGTCAATAAATGAAATAATTTTTTTGACAAAAACTTCTATTATTGCTAGCACTTTCTTCAACTTCACTTAAACTTATTTTAGTAGCCAAGTATATTGAACGTTTTTATTTCTTCACATGCTTGAAAAGTAACATCCTTTCCATCAGTTTATCTAAGAATTATTGCACTTCTTCAAAATTTTCCTAAACAAATTCTCTATGCTTGAAGGACTGATTAAGAGTCTAAATAATTCCTCAGCTCTCTTCATGTTCTCCTTTCTTGTCGAATAAGATTATTCATGGAATTGATCATCCTTTTTTTTCCTTTGTAATTTTACTCATTCATCTAGCTCAAATACCATGTAATGGTGACTTTAAGTTATTTACACCTCCTTTCTCTGAAAGTACCACCAGAACTGAGTAGTTTTTTTTCCTTTTGTCAAATACATTACTTTTTAAAGTTTTGCACCATTATTCTAGCTGATTTATGAATATATTCTTATTATAAATTCCAACTTCTTATGAGGAGCCTCCACTAAATTGATCCGAGATTTAACTCAAAAAAATTTGGGTTGATATTAACCCTCTTATTATTCAGGTCATTTTTGATTAAAAAATCCTAAAACAACTAATTTTTTTGGTTATACTTGGTTGGACCACCTACCCTAAATTAACACCAAAATAAAATTGAGTCAAATTTAACCCCCCAAACCTGAAACTAACTCGAGTTTGACCCGAATAACTTTTATGCATATATTAAATGAGATGTGGGTTGAGTTCTAGTCAGTCGGTTTGAATGCAAGATGTGTTTTTTAACTTTTTTTAATATTCAAGCCGGATTAGGGTCAAACTTTTTTGGGACTGAGCAATCTCGAGTCAGAATCCTGCAAACTGACACCCCTATTGTCAGTCCATGATAAAAATTTACTTCTAAATAATAAGATTTACTTTGATAACTACTTTCATAACTAATTTCATGACGCAGTTAATTTTTTTTATTCTTCTTCATTGCTTGCGCGTTGAATAATTCTTCATTTGTAAATGATTTTGCTTTGACGATGAGAAGAAGGAAGAAAGATATAACCGCTCCATAGTTAGAAAGTGAGTAAAATATAATAACACGAGTGAAGACTTTATCCTCAGGAAAAAGAAACAACAAGTTCAATGTTAGAATCAAGTATTTCTTCAAAATTGACTGATAACTCCTTGTCTGCCTTTTCTTAACGGGTGAATTATTTTATTTCGCATATTTTTTTTGAAGTTTATAGCTCCAAAATTTAGTTGCAGCAGCATATTAACTCAAAGATAAAAGAAAGAAAATAAGCATCACAAATTAAGAAAAAAAAATAAAAATAGCCGAATGAGTAAACTAACTTGCAAACTGTTTTTGGAAAGTTTACACATGTACCACTTAATCTCTATTTATTTACAAATCAAATATCTACACTTTAATTTTATATTTATGCCATCATAACTACACTAATGCATGAAAAGATGTATATATTCTGTTTTAATATGATATGAAAGGTCCAGGTGTATAAATGTAAAATATTTGTAGGCGTGGTGGTGAAAGGATTTTGTTCCTCTCAGACAAGACAGATCAGAGAGATAATGCTTGCAAATAGCTTTAGAATTATTTGATATCAGTCGGCTGTTGAGTAGCTATTTGCAAAATAAAAATTGCAGCCCCAGATGAAACAAATCATTATAATTGCATATTTCATATTCAAACAGAATATTAGAAAAATCTTCATTTGTTTTTGTGGTCAAAGTAGAAATCAATACCATCAAAAACGGAATTTAAAAAACATATGAAGTTGAAGATGTGTATATTCAAACTCGAACATTTTATGGCCTTTCACTCCCAGATTAGCCGTTGAAACAAGGAATTTGACAAGAAAGAAAGCTTGGAAGATATAGAGAATGCTTCTGGAGAGAGCGAAGATGCAACTGAAACTGCAAAGATTTTGGAAGGACACTGATTTTTTATGAGCCAAAAACAAAAGGCTATATCGAGAAAATTCAAATCACTGTTTTTTTTTTAATTTATAATTTAAATAAAAATTTCAATTTCAATCATTTATCATCATTAATTTTGTATTTAAATATAAAAAAAACATTATGTTGAAATTTTTGCATAAATAAAAATTCTTACTTTTTCAATGGAAATAAGTAGGACCTATTACATATCTCCCACTTTTAATAAGCTATTGAAAAAAAAAAATGTTTGCATATTGCTTGAAATTGCTTTAACTTCGATGGCTTCAAGATTTTGAGGATTAAATTAGATTCATTTTTTAAATATAAGAATTTTATAAGAGAGAGCATTAATAACAGAATCAAAAGTGATGTCAAACAGACTTTCCAAGGAATTGAATTTATTTTCCAACTCTTATTTTCTTCTCATTTGAACCATTGACCTAAGAGAGTTCTTCCTTGAAGTTGGCTCTATCAATCTCACATCTTTTTGAAAAAAAATTCAAAGAAAACTTCCGAGAACATACTTCACTCATCAACAATATAATTTATTTGGTCAAACAAGCTGCCTAATTTAATGGCATTAATAATTTTGGCATGGAGTTCTTGTCATCCAATGAATACTCATGTAGAATTGAATTTTGAGCTTTCTCTTTCATTCAATAGTCACCTTAACAATTTCTTCAACGCGTTTGGGCATCTATTAGTAGAAATCATAGGAGTACTTAAAAGCTCCTCAACAACTTCTTTAGTGGCTCTCTTGGGATGCCTCAATGAAGTAATATCCTAAGTATCATATGATTTTAATTAACTCGTCGAAAAGCAAATCTAAAAGAGAGATTTTTACTCTTACATACAACAAAATGGGGCTTCTTAATGATTTGTGGTTCAAAATTAATCCAAATATAACTATAAGAGCACATTTTCCAACCACCTGGGGACTATCATGACATTGTCTTGATCAGCTTCACCTAAAAATTTGATCATCCAAACTTTTTGGGATCCTCGGTAGGCCAATATGCAATATTACATTTTTCTTACTAGAAATAAAATACATTTTTGATTCATTGGCAAGACCCACTGATATGTACTTGCATTAATACACTTGATATCAAATAAGTATAGTAGTATACAAATTATAAGTGTATATATTGATCCCATAAGAGGAAAGTATATTTTCAAACAATTTAATTACTAGTTTATTAATTCTATGTATAGTTTAAAGTAGTTCAATGATTTTCTAAAAGTCCTATAAATTAAAAGTGGCAAGTAAATGTTTTGGTTTTGCTAAAATTGTGAAAAATGCTTCTCTAAAATGGATCATGTGAATTGTTTATATTCTTCCAAAAAAATTTTTATTCTACTTAATGTTGACAATTAAACACAGTTTCTTCTTATTCTTTTCATATATATAAGAAATGTTGGAGCCTAATAATACAGTTAAGACCCCTTAACCCTACAAAGTCTTTCAAGAATCTACATTCCCATATGTGATTGCAATATCCTAATAGAAATATTTCTAGTCCACCAAAAGATTCAGTGCTACTAGTTTTTCTTCTAGTCTTTGGTTAATAGTCCAAGGTAATACTTGGCTAATGGTCATAAGAAAGTAAATGAGATTTGAAAAGTAAATATACCTACAGACATCAAATAGTTTAAAAAAAAAATTCAATGAAAGAATATGAATCTTCACACTAAAAATCAGAGAAGCAAAAATTCTTAGTATCTGAGAATTCTTAATGAAAACATAGGATTTCATTGATATTTCATTGATAGAAACTCAAACCTACAATGATAAAGATAAGTACAACCTGGATTGAACTCTTTTTGCTCCAAGCCTTCTATTTTTGCTTCTCTTATTCGGATACGGCAAATTTGAGGTTATTTAATTTTCAAAACATGCATATTAGCCAAATGAATCTACAGATCCAAGATATTTTGACACTTTAAGGCAATTGATATCTCACAACAGTTAAAGGCTTAAAAACTATTATATGATTAAGCGAATAAATAATGGCCTTAATGAAATATGATGATTTTTAGTCATCATATCCAAAACATCTCCCTCAATTATTCCACAAATAGGGCCTACATTAATATATTTGGGAGATCTTAATGCGCTTGGAAAATTTCCAAAAGAGAGAAAATCTAGAAATCTACCAACCAATAATAGATGTATATCATCATCAAACTAAACTTAAAAAAAAAAATGAGGTCAACATCCACAAATAGGGCCTACATTAATATATTTGGGAGGTCTTAATGCGCTTGGAAAATTTCCAAAAGAGAGAATCTAGAAATCTACCTACCAATAATAGATGTATATGATCACCAATAAGATATATCCCCAAAATTATCATTAATATCAATGTTTTTCAATGACGGAAAGCTTAATTTATATTGGCAACACCAATGTTGTTAATCACTGTTGTTGCTAAAAATGATGTTCATCATTTCCACCAAGGCCTAGCATCTGAATGGTAACATCAATAATAACCAACATCATAACTAAGATAAATGCCTATCGCCTCGACTAAGGCGCTTGATATTGCTATCAAGTTTAACTTTGATGGAGTTTCCATCAAGGACAACGTATCTCGTGGGAATCAAAATCAATGTTTAGCGCCTTCACCAAGGGCGACATCCGTTATCAATACTAGTGTAACTCCTTCTATCGACACCTTGGATAATACCTATCATCAATATCAATGCCAAATCTTGACATTCACAACAAGACAATATTGTTAGTAAGGAATGCATGTCTTCAACATGGATGCCTTAACCAACGATAATAAATATATTCATCAACATAATTTAATATTTATTGTTATGATTAGGCATGCAAGCAATATGCCCGACAAGCAAATAAAACATGCATAGTGCATATTAGACCCGACATAAATCCGATACTACATATAGTAATATTATATCAATCTATCATGGTCCATAGCTTTTAATGCTAACCACTTAATATAAATAATAATTCCTTAATATATATCGGAATCTCACTAAATCTTTTGACCTGGCTGTCGATTGAGCTCACGAATTTGCTTAATTAGTTAACCTCCAATCTAAGAACAAAAAAAACTAATGATTTCATATATTTAGAGATCACTTTAGATGAGAACGTAAATAAACATTATCAGTTTGAGTGATAAATGAGTTTACCAAAATATTACTAATAATCAAAATTTT
This sequence comes from Phalaenopsis equestris, assembly GCF_001263595.1. Classification (NCBI taxonomy): domain Eukaryota; kingdom Viridiplantae; phylum Streptophyta; class Magnoliopsida; order Asparagales; family Orchidaceae; genus Phalaenopsis; species Phalaenopsis equestris. The sequence continues at coordinate 177,974 of NW_018164593.1, forward strand.
AATGCGTGTGTTTCCTCAGTGTGTGTAACTACAAGTCTGCAACACCTTTTTTTTCTTTTTTAAAGATTGAACATAGCAAAGAGACTTCTAGAAAAGTATGTTATATAAAGCATTACTTCAAATGTTACTTCCTTTTAATTCCTAAAGCTACTTTTCTATGTTTAAAGCATTTAAGCCCAATACTAATAATGTCTCTTTTTTTCCTAAAATATTATATTGTCTGACAACTATGTAGTATATAATAAATAATATGACCTTAAAATGCATTCATATCTCCTTAAATGTCATAGCATTATCAATATCATAATCAATGAGATATTTTATTAACATGTATAGGTAAGTTCCATAACATCTAAATTATCAAAATAAATGAGGATATTCTATCTAAATTACTAGAAATCCATATAGTCGAAAGAGAAAATTATCATGCATAATTTGTAAGAATGTTTCACCTATTCATTAGATAAGGTATTTAAAAAAATGATGTGCAGAAAATTAAAAGGTGAAAGTCTATCTTTTGTTTTTTGTGTATCTTAACGATGGGAAACACTATTTTCATACCTCAACTGCAAACAAATTTTGAAGTACTCTTTTTAATTTTTTTTTATGAAAAAAATGATAAGCCCCATGTTTGTTCCTTACTGTAGGAAGCCTTCTTTAACAAACAAAGTATTAAATCTCTTATTTTTGGTTCTTTTTAAATACTCAGAGTCGTTAGTTTGTCTATATGTATGTTGACGTATGATTCCCTTCACAGATAAATCTCCTTCTCGGATTATATAAAATAATTCGAAAAGGAGGGGAATCAGAAAAGACGGGAAATACAATAAAAATAGACAAATAAATTTTGAAAAGAAACATGGGCGGCTTATGTGCAGGTAATCATCATGTGATAGGTCGAGAGTATACATCCGAAAAAGATCGGATCGAGATACTTCAAAACACAGCATCTACGAAAAAAATTCCAATATAAACCACCCATAACCAGAGACCTAAAAAAAATATCTTTGTCCTGAGGTCAAGAGCACTAAAAAAAACGTATCTCTTTGGTTAATTACATCTTGGGGGATACCCAAGAATACTCTCGATAAAAGGAGTTCTACTTACATTATCATGACCGATAAATAGACCATCAAAAAGAATGATTATCTCACTAGAGCATCTCAATGTTTTCAAAGCTATCGCTAAGCCACATGGCAGAGAGTGAATCTCTCACATCCCGAATGGGTAACGACTCATCAACATATGGGCCTACAAAATAACTAAGTCGACTCATAGGTCCACACTGTCCTTCTAGAGCCTAAACGAGCTATAAGGGCAGAGAGTAAGTCATTGTATACTAAATGTACAGTGACCTATCCACAATCGGGGTCTATGAGATGACATCAACGATGTCACCAAAGGATGAGTGGGCTCAAAGGGGCTCCACATAAAGAGAGGTGGAGAAATCCTAATCTGATAGAGATAACCGAGTCAGGATATCATGGATTCATCATCCCAAGCTATTAATACATTAAGTCTACCTAGTTGTGAAGGTAGTCATCCCAACACAACCAGATACTTCTTGTCAGTAATTTGTTAATTTCATTGTCCAAGGCGACCTAGGTAGCCCTAAGGTCAAAAGAAGGAGCCTCTAAGTCCTATGACCAACAAAGGTAGAGCTCACAGAGGTGGAACTTATACTCACAAAATAAGTGGAGAAGATGCCACGGGAAAAAAAAGAAAAGAGTAAAGAGATGTCAAACTACAAAGCTGAAAATACTCTTAACAAAAGACTTACTTCTTGTTTGGGTCAGGAAAGCCTCTAACACCATAAATATGCTAAAAAATGAAATTAAACCTTAAAATGATAATTCTCATCTGTTAAAACCCTAAAATGAAAATTATGAGGGTAAAAGTAAAACTTTAAAAATAAAAAATTACATTTAGCCCAAATTGTTCCTCAAATTAAATTCAAATCCTTAATCCAAGCTAAGGAGCTTAACCTAGTCGAGTTTTAAGTGCTTGACAACATGGTTAGCCCCTTAACAATGACATACCTTGAATGACTTAGGGTTAGCTCAATTTGAGTATCAGACTGGGTTGGGCCTGATTCAATCTTGACCTAAGTGAACCTACAATTAGACCCAATCCAATTGAGGACAAGTCTGAATCCTTGTTAAATTTAGCTTAGCTCATGCCTGACCTAAAACTCTCTTGGTCTAGCCTAAGTTAGACCTATTTTATTTTGAAGTCCAACCCACCTTAAACTTAACATAATTTTGAACCCTACTAGCTCTAACACAAATTAGACTTAGTTCCAATTGATCCTATCCTCGGGCCTAACCAACATTAGACCTAAACCCTGAATTCTAGGTCCAACCCAAATTGGACCTAACCAACCCTTTAGGTCTAAGTCATCTTATGCCTAACCTTAACCATATGTCTAACCAAATTGGTCCTAACCTAAACCTTAGGTCTAATTAACATTAGACCTAAACTTAAACTCCAGTTCCAATCCAAATTGGATCTGACCTCAACTTTAGGTTTAACCAATATTAAAATTAAACCCTGAACCCTAGGTCCAATCCAAATTGGACCTAACTTCAACCATAGGTTTAAACCACATTAGTTCTATACATAAGTTGAACCTATCCTTAGGTCTAGCCTAATCTAGATCTAACCTAAATGTTACCTAACTTAAACTTAGGCTGCGTTTGGCGCGACTTTTTTGTCGCGTCACGGCCGGTGTCCACAAATTTTTTTTAACATTTCCCCACGACGGTGGTGGCCTAGCGTCGAAGAATTCAACCTAAAGTTGGGTCGCGGGTTATACCTAGCTGCCTGCTTTTGAGAAGTAAATATTCTCTCTTTGCCCCCTCCCGCATACCCCCGAAAGATGGAAGCTCTAGTCATGCACACCGCAACTCTTTTCATTGCAGTCAAGAGCAGAGCTTGCCACGCCTTCTCCCTCATTGAAGCAGCAACAACCGACCTCGCCCTCTGCCTCTGATCTAGTCTTCGCAACTGGGTTAGCAAGAGCTCCACAGGATTTTTATTCTCTGTCGCCAAGCAGCCCGCCGCGCCATTCTTTATTGTCGAAGCAACCGCCACTAGCCTCGCCATTCTCTGTTGTCGATCTCCCCCTGTTTACTGAAGGTATAAGCAGATTTTTCATTAATATCATCTAATTTGTGAGAGTCTTTCGTTTGTCTGAATGTTTATCTATCACTTAAAATTTTGTGATTTTTTACTATTGTATGGTTTTCTCAACATACACTTATTTGTTTTAACTATCAGAAGTGAAGTAGGGGTTAGTAATGAGGATTATATCATGTGTGAATAGCAAATAGATCTTATGGTTTTTGTGTTTTTATTCCTAAACGAAAGTTGTTAGCACTTTGAGGGCTTACTGAAGTTCCAAAAAATATGATTGTTAGACTCTTCTTTTCAATAGTTTTATCCAATAGGGGAAGTATGGTCTTTTTTCTATAAACAGTTGTCTAACAACTGGTTTGACACAGCTACACCAAACAGACTGCCAACTTCCCCGCAACTACTTCCTTCAGCAGCTTCCTGGGGCAGCGCAACTGCAGCTGAAAGCTGAGAAGCTGCGGCTGCCCCAAATAGAGCCTTAGTTCAAGTTGAATCTATCCTTAGATCTAGCCCAACGTAGACCTAACCCAAGTCTATCCCAACTTAGACTTGGTTCAAATTGAGCGTATTCTTTGTTCTAGCCTAACCTAAATCTAACTTAAAAGTATAACCTAATTTAAACTTAGTTCAAACTGAACCTCTTCTTAGGTCTAACTTAACCTAGACCTAATCTAAGTCTAATCTAACTTAGACTTAGTTCAAATTGAATCAAGTTAGGTCTAACCTATACCTAACCTTGGTCTATCATATACCTAGTTCAATTAATTGAACTCTCCTAGGTCGAGGCTAACCTGTGCCTAGTCTAAAGTTTGAACCATTGAGTTAACCCAACCTAAATCGGGTTAACCTAATTCAACTGAACCACTGGTTAACCCGACCTAACTCGGGTTAGCCCAATTCAACTGAACCATTGGGTCAAACCGTCATAACTCTGGTTAACCCAATTCAATTGAAACCACTAGGCCAACCTAACCTAACTTGAGTTAACCAACTGATCCACTAGGTCAACCTGATCCAACTCAGGTTATCCCAATTCAACTAAACCATTGGGTCAACTCGCCCTAACTCAGGTTAACCTGACTCAACTGAACCACTATGTCAACTCGAACCAACTCATGTTAACCCAATTCAACTAAAGCACAGGGTCAACCCAACCTAACTAAGTTAAACCCAATTCAACTAAACCACCGGGTCAACTCGGTCTAACTCGGGTTAGCCCAATTCAACTAAACCACCGAATCAAACCAGACCTAACTCGGGTTAACCCAATTCAACTAAATCACTAAATTAACCCAGCCTAACTTGGGTTAACCCAATCTAACTAAACCATTGGACAGACCCAACCTACCTTGGGCCAACCCAATCTTTGGGTTAACCTGGCCTAACTCTGGTAAGCCTAAAGACAGCTTGTTCTTCTTCTAGACAATCATATTAAACTCTGATTAACCCAGCTTGAGACTCAACTTCAAGTTTGAATTCCCTAGTTTAATAAAGGATTGTTTTAAATCTAATCAAACATTAACTTAAAATAGACAACTCAAGTCTAAATTACTCTAAACTTCACCAAAGTCTAATTTAACTTAAACTTGATTCAACCAGAGTAGTTTAACTCGGAGCAGTCCAACTCGACCTGGTTTACTTTTAAGTTAATCCGACTTGGTTTAACTTGGCTTACTTTAAGTCAGTCTAAACCAAATAAGACTAGTTTGACCTCAATCAAACTACGTTAACCTGAGTCGATCCTATTAAACTTTGGTAGATTTAATTAAGTTTAAAAATGATTCGTTCGATATATATATATATATATATATATATATATGAACTCCCATTAGGTTGCATTATAAAAAAAAAAAAGATAAAAGGAGTGCTGGTTGAATAATTACTAGATGAACTAGCATAAACCCATTTAGCTTAGTTCTGATGATTCATCAATTTCATGATAATCTTTTATTACAAAGAAATCAATTTTGGTCATATAATAATCCTAAAAAGGATTATAGAGAAGTCATTAAATTTATTATATTTATGGATGACTTGATTTTTATTGGCAATGTTCAAGAAAAATATGTGAACCATAAAATTATTTACTTCAGGAATCCAAAAAAAAAAAAAAAACTACATAACATACTTTTTTGAAATAGAAGTATCTTAATCAAGAAAAGAAAACTTTCAAATGCAAGGAAATTATTTCTTAGTACTATTGCATGAAATTGATCTATCAGCTTTCCAAAGTAATTGACACTAAAAAAAATAGGTTCTAAATATATGCATCAAGATAAGCCTAGCAATCATGGACAAAGAAAAAAAAGTAGGAGATTTGCTGAATAATTGATATACTTGACTCACTTAAAATCAAACTTTGCTACAAGTTTAGTCATTCAGTTCATTGATAATATTAGTTATGTGAATTTCGTGGTTTCTAAAATCTACTCTAGAGTTAGAAATTCAATTCTCCATAACACAAATAGGATTAAGCTATATATATAAATAATGATCAGGCAAGGACAGCTGACAATGGAGAATCAAAGTTGAAATAATTTACATTTGTTAGTGAAAACATAGTTGCCGGAAGAAGTAAGAAAATAGAAAATTATCACAAAATATACTATAGTGATTGAGTATAGAGGAATGTCCTTATAAATTTGCAAAATATACTATAGTGATTGACTGCACTCAAAGTTCCTAAGCACGTTGGACATGTGTTGCATTTATGCGCAGTAATTTGAGGAGAGTGTTTGGTATCAGCCACAAACTAATTGCCCACCTTAACAATTTATGTGCTACGATTATATCAAATACGGGATGAATGTCCACTTTAACAATCAATCCATACTCATGCTTCATTTTCTATTACTATTAATAAAGTAATTTTATAATTTAATTTTAGTATTATTAACTAATAATTTTGCACGTATAAGAGGTAACTTTTTTCTACAGTTTGATGCCAGAAATAAAAGTAAAGATTTTTATGATCCGATTTGTTATTTTTAAAAGAAAAAACTTGAAAACTTGCAGACATGGTGTAATAATGATTAAAATAAATCTTAGGAATATATTTATTTAGCTATTAGTTTATTTGACTATTACAGAAGCCACACGGCTGGTAGGGCTGTCAAAATGGCTCGTTGTTCGCGAACAGCTAGTATTCGGCTCGTTTTGGCTCGAATATATATACATTAATGAGTAGTATTTTTAAAAAAATTAATTAACTACAAGGCTACGAAAATTTATAATCAATTAAAAGTATTAATTAAAAAAATAAAATAAAAATTATTAAATTAGATCCAAATAATGTTTTAATATAAACAATAATTTTTAAATTTTGCCCAATTCCTTAACATCTTATGCCTACGTGATTAGAGTTGTGAGAACGACTCTTTGTTTGTGAACGGCTAATGTTCGGCTCTTTAAGCAAACGAGTTGAACACAAACACACTTTTTGAGCTCGAAATATAAATGAGCCGAACAGGAGCTGAGTCTGGGCTCGCTCGTGTTTGGCTTGTTTACACCCCTAACAGCCGATATAAGCCGGAATAAACAAAAGTGGATGCGAACCAAGCATCTAGAGAGAATAAATTGTTCATTAAAGAACAAAAGTATACCAACCATGAATTTGAAAAATAAAATTATATATTGGGTCTCGATAATGTATATAAAATTTTTACTTAACTAGCTGGTAAGTGTACGTCCAAATGCTTGGAAAATTTTTGATGACTTTTAAGTTAAAAGGATGAATAAGAGAATAAATTTTATTTGGGGAGTGCTACAACTAGTTCTCTTAATTAAAAAATTATTTTGAAGAAAGCTCCTCAGAATTTGCTATCTACAGAACCATCCTCAACCCCAATTAATATATTGGAATGTCGAGTCCATTTTAAAAGTCTTAGCAGTTATTATTAATTAAATTCCCAGCTTTGCATTATGGTCTAATTTGTCGTTTTACTCAGAAATTTTAGGAAATTTACTCTTCTGCTGACAATTTGAAAGCCTTACACTTGTAGACATTCAGTGCCAATGGTGAAGCTTCGAATTACTTGCAGCTGCAGGCCAATACTACTTGTAATAATTCGCTGCTCCAGTTGTCAATCCC
>NW_018164593.1:185208-226514 GCF_001263595.1 Phalaenopsis equestris
CCCACACACACACACACACACACACACACACGGATATATAAATATATAATGCATAACCTGCTTTTTAAGTTTTCTTATTTTTTTATTTTTGTTTGTTTTTTGCGAAACCGACTACTTTGTTTTTCACATATTTTTTTATTGGACAAAATGAGCGTCTAAATGTAATTTTTCTGGATTCTTTATTTTAGTTTTAATTAAGATGCTTCACGTGTCAGCACATCTTTTCAGCTATTTTACATTGTCAAAGAAAACTTCCAAATTTGTAGATTATTTAAAATGTTAATCTGTTTTGATTTATTCATATGTATTGTAAGAGGGATTAGCAAGTCGTCCGTCTTGTCCTGAAGTTTTTAGTATATACCAGTTATAAAGATAATTAAATAACTCATAATTGTTAGAATAATAATTGAGAGTGCCATAATTTTTTTGTCGTTAATTTATTTAATTATTGACTAGTAAGGCCAGATTCACTAATGATTTAAGAATGTAATGGATCACATTGTTGTGGTATGGATAAGAAGATCGAATAGGTGAGTGTTGTCGAAGGATAACTTTGGTTAGGTTAAAAAAAAAAAAATGGAACAGTGTAATTGTGCGCAACTCCATATCATAAGAAAAATCATTGGGCAATAAGGCATAAATTAATAAAGAGAGACTGAAAGGAAGTTTTGATGAGAATATTTTCATAAACTAAGTTTCCCTTTATTTAACTCGATGTAGTCTCCCTAAGTATATCTTAAAGCACACCAATAACATCAAGATTATAGTTCACAGAACTAATATTTTGATGTTAAAATATGAGAAAACATGTTATTAGAGTGTGTTAAGCTTGTTTTGCAGGGACGAACATTCAAAACCCAGAGCAAAAGAATGAACATCAACTAAACCATTAACGATAAAACAAAACTCGAGGATATATCGGAATCCTAAAAAATCTGCTACCTTTAGGGCAGGACTTCAACATCCTTTCCTTGACAAAAACACTTGAAATTTTTAAGAACAAATTATAACCTCAATTGGGAGTTTTCTTAAGTAGTCTCGACTACTTAAGATGTAATTAACTATAAAGACTTATCCTTATAGGAGGATGAGAACTCAAGGACAGGTATATCAACCAGAATTCTCTTGTAGTTTAGCTTTCATAAGGTATCTGTTGCAGTTATGTCTTTAAAGCATACCGAGTTGATCGCACTTTGGATTTACCTTTTAGAGCAAACAATAAAAAATTCACCTTATAAAGGCTTCCCGTACACTTCTTTTGTGTGTTCCCGTTATTGCTTGCCCCAATCCTTCGATTTCTCATCTCTTAGTTCATTGACGTGATCTGAGACGGAGAGTCATTCAGACAAAAGGGCAACATGACGAAAAATAAATTGGCGACTCCTCAACAACAATGACAACATCAAGTAATCACTAAAATGAAGACCGGCAACACGCGACGAGGGACACCAAATCTCCAAAAAGAAACTCAGGCATTGACAAACCATGGAGTGTTATGGTGCTCACTATCTGCATGGCATCTCTCTGGGGGTACTAAAGGGAATTTGTTTAAAAGAAAGGGATCTGCTAGAACATTTTTAGAATAAACTTACATTTTTTGAGTTTTCCCCTACGTGTAAGTGAAAGCGGCATTCTATAAGGGAGAGTCCGAGAGTTTGTGAGGGATTTTTGAGCGACTATGCAAGAGGATTGTTTGAGAGACTTAGAGATCGTCAGTGGAGGAGTAGAGTGCACGAATCACAACTTTAGGATGTAATTTGTTTACTAGTTTTTATCTAAACTAAATGTGTACTTTACTAGCTTTGGTTAATAAAATATTTATCTTGTTGTTTCAAGAATGAATTGTCACTAATCTCCATTTTTTCCTCTGATTTGTTGAGTAAGATTCTAGAGTTCTGGTATTTCTTATGTGACGTCTAAGAAATAATGTTGTGGTGATATTTTATCCTTTCATTCATCATTTACATTCAATGTGATCAATTGAATTATTAAATTTTTTTTAGCATTTAGTTTTGGGAGAATCCTTATTAGAACAATCAGGATAACATTAATGAACTGAAAGAATAAGAATATTCCTATTTGTTTAGTACTATCTTATAAATAAATACTTCAACTTTGGGATTTCATCGAATTAGGGAACTAAAATGGTTAATTGTCTTTTTTTTTTCCTTTTTTTTTTTGGCAACCTGAGTGGCTAAGTAAAAAATTTGTTCCTGATAATCACCATCAATTTTGTCACTTTATCAACCCTAAGTTCTTAGGATCCAAGTTCGAGAAGATAGGTTCACTTGCTAGATTTACCTCTCACATTTAAACAAAGATTTTCTTCTTTGCAAAAATTACAATAGAGACTTTGACAAATTACCAAAAATCAAACGTTCAGGTTACTCGAAATAAGTAGGCTAGAAATTTTTCACGGTAGAACTTTGCTCTTTCCTTGTGAGATCGATACACTGACCCTATTTCGAATACTATTTAGATGACATGCTAACTTGTATGATTCACCAGTGCTTTGCAGCATTTGATTCATATCTCTAATAGATTGTACCACTTTTGGTGCAGTGAGCGACGCCGGTGGTATGTGTTTGGTGATGGATCCAGTGGTTTGCCCTTAGCAAGAGGTAAGGTGGTCTCACGATGGCAGGTTGCACAACTCCAATGTAAGGATGTCACAGTGGTGTGCCAACGGTGGGAAGTTTGTCGACAAGGCATTATTCATGGTAAATAATTTTACAATTCACATATTTTTCTTGAACATTTTTGAAATAGTACCTTGAATGAGAAAAATAAATAAATAAATAAATTACTTGACATACTTTTTTGAAATTGAAGTAGCTTAACCAAGATAAGAAATCTTTCAAATGCAAGCAAATCACTTCTTAGTAGTGTTGCATGAAATTGATCTGTCAGCTTTCCAAACAAACTGACACTCAAAAAGCGGGTCTAAATATATGCATCAAAATAAGCCTAACAATCATGGACAAAAAAAAAACGGAAGAGATTTGTTAAATAATTGATATACTTGACTGACATAAGATCAAACTTTACTACTAGTTTAGTCATTCAGTTCATTGGTAATCCAAAATATTAGTTATGTGAATTTCAAGGTTTCTAAAATCTACTCTAGAGATAGAAATTCAATTCTCCATAATAAAAATAGGCCAAAGATTAAGTTGTATATATAAGTAATGATCAGGCAAGAACACCTGACATTAGAGAATCAAAGTTGAAATAATTTACATAAAAATATTGTTGCCGGAAGAAGTAAAAAAAAAGAAGAATATTATCACAAAATATACTATAATGATTGAGTATAGAGGAATGTCCTTATCAATTTGCAAATTATACTATACTGATTGGCTGCTCTCAAAGTTCCGAAGCAAGTTGCACATGTGTTGCATTTATGCACAGTAATTTGAGGAGACTGTTTGGGATTATCAGCCACAAAATAATTGCCCACCTTAACAATTTATGTACTACGATTATATCAAATACGGGGTGAATGTGCACCTTAAAAATCAATCCACACTCATGCTTCATTTCTTATTACTATTAATTAAGTAATTTTATAATTTAATTTTAATATTGTTAACTAATGATTTTGCATTATAAAAGATATCTTTTTTCTACAGTTTGATACCAGAAATAAGTCAAGGGTTTTATGATACTTTTTGTTATTCTTAAAAGAAAATACTTGAAAACTTACAGACTTGGTTTAATAATGATTAAAATAAATCTTAGGAATATATTTATTTGACTATTAATATTAGTTTATTAGTCAAACATACGAGCTTGAGAATTTCCTTGTCCCGACAAACGCTGATGTAAAACGGAAGCCACACGGCCGGTATAAGCTGGCATAAACAAAAGCGGATGAGAACCAAGCATCAGTAGAGGATAAATTGTACATTAAAGAACAAAAGAATAACAATCATGAATTTGAAAAATAAAATTATATACAGGTAATTGTACGTCCAAATATTTCGACAACTTTTGATGAGTTGTAAGTTAGAAGGATGAATTTACGAGAATAAATTTTATTAGGTTAGTTCTACGGCTACTTCTCTGAATTAAAAAATTATTTCAGGAAAGCTCCTCAGTGTGCTATTTACAGAACCATTTTCAGCCCGAACTATATGATTCGAATGCTGAGTCCATTTTTAAAGTCTTAGCAGTTATTATTAATTAAACTCCAAGCTTTGAATTATGGTCTAATTGGTCATTTTACTCAGAAATTTTAGGAAATTTACGGCTTCTTCTGCAGGCAATTTCAAAGCCTTACACCTGTAGACATTCAGTCCCAATTACTTATAGCTGCATGCCACTACTTAATTCGCTGGCCCAGTTGTCCTGTCTGTGTATGTGTGTGTATTTATTTATTTCTGTGTATTGGTGCCTCGCAAAAGAAAATCTATATTTAGGGCTTACCGGACTAGAATACTGTTTCACACACACACACACACACACACACACACACAGATATTTTCGTTTGTTTTAAGCGTAACAGACTACTTTGTTTTTCAGATATTTTATCGGACAAATTGAGCGTTTAAATGTAACTTTTTTGGATTCATTATTTTAGTTTTAACCAATAAGTTACACGTTTGAACACATCTTTTCAGTTGTTTTAGTTTGTCAAAGAAAACTACCAAATTTATAGATTATTTAATCTTCGAATATTAAAATGTTAGTCTGTTTTAATTTATTCATATGCATCGTAAGAGAGAATAGGAAGTCGTCCGGCTTGTCGTGAAGGCTTGATTTGTTATATTTTAGTATATACCAGTTAAAACCGAATCAAATAATTAATACTAGTTAGAATAATAATTGAGAGTGCCATAATTTTATTTTCGTTAATTTTTTAATTTTTTGAATAGCAAGGCTAGATTCAATAATAATTTAAAAATGTAATGGATCACATTGTTATGGTATGGATTAGAAGATCGAATAAGTGAGTTATCGAAGGATAACATTGGTTTAGAAAAAAAAAAAATGGAACAGTGTAATTGTGCGCAACTCCATATCAATGAAAAGTCATTGTGCCGTGGAGAGACTGAAAGGAAGATTTGATAAGAATCTTTTCATAAACTAAATTTCCTCTTTTTTAACTCGATGTAGTCCCTACGTACATCACAGAGCACTCCAATAACATCAACATTATTGTTCGCAGAACTAAACTTTTGGTGTAGTTCAAAATATGAGAAAACACGTTTTTGGAAACTTGGAATTTTTGTCCTATGCGAGTGACCTCTCTCTCTGTCTCTCTCTCTCTCTCTCGTGTGTCATGTGTGTTCACTTTTGGGAGAAAATAGCAGTTCTAAATGTGTGACTGACAAAAATTATATCCATATTAACGGAGAAGCCCACCACGCGGCAACATAGGGACTTTGGGACCCTGACGTTACACAAAGACAGACGCCATTATTCCTCGAATTTGTAGCTGAGACTCAAAAATACGATGAACTGTTCTTGTTTTTGTGCACCTCCAAAATGCAGGGCTATTGATTTCTTTTTTTTTTATGAAGTGCGAATTGACAAGCGATATCTTGCCGTCCATTTAACTCTAAAGAATTCAATTATATGATTGGGGATGCCATTATGTGTTTTTTATGCATTATTAGGATTTCAAACGATCAAAAATTAAAATTAAAAGCATTGCTATGGGGATTGTCAAATAAGTTCAATTCAATTTTTTCGAGATTTGTCCTTAAAATCCACAATGAGATTTTAATTATTTGAAATATATATCACTGTGAAGACGTATAACTATATGTTATTAAACTATATAACTTTAGTTGAATTTTATTTAATATGTTGGCCGAAGAATTAAAGTCATAAATAAAGTGTTAGAATTAAGTGTATGATTTTTTTTTTTTTTTTGGCATAAAAACATAATGCAAGAGCTCGTAATTCATGCAACTCCTATATTTCCATAAAATTTAATGTTAAGACATTAGGATTGTGTCAAGGAAAAAGAAGATTGATAGTTATTTTTTGTAAAGAAGTTGAGCTTTAATGACAAATAGGTTAGAAATTACTGATTAGGGTATGCTTCCTCTAGTTGGTGAGAAAGCTCTCAACCAACTTCTCCACAAGTCTTACATAAAGAGAAAATAATTTAATAAGCAGTATGTTTTTAATTAATCTTAATTATGTCGTATTCCAAATTTTATGTTTATTCATTTAATTGTGGAGTAAGAGGAAGTTTATTAAATAGTTTCAAGATATATCAATAAGTAAACAAGTGGCAAGAACATGTCATTCTGTTGATAAAAGAGTTATGCGGTTCAAAACTTTCTTATAATTTTGTATTTCGAAGACAAATTTGCTTCAATGCTCAAATGAATAATTAAAGCACTTTTCGAAGCATGGGTTGAACATAGGGCTTATATGGTGAAACTGGCAATAGAACAAACAACATGCATGGTGAGTTTAATAGGCAAATATAATGATTTTAGAAAATAATAATTTAGCTTAATATATACATTTTTTTTCCAATTAACTTTAGTTAGCACTAGTTTGTGTGGCTAATTCAAGTAGTGAACTAAAAAGAAAGGCACATGCCCTGCATGATTATAGTTTGTTTTAAATATATTCTTTGATCTCAAAGTCTTTTAAGTGCATCTCCTAAGTCTATTAATTGCCGATAATTTATTTTAATTTTTATAAAGTGAAGTTTATTTTGGGGATCTCAACTAAATTATCTGGAATTCTATAAAGAAAAAATCAAAACATCATAAACATTATAATTTTGGTTAAAATTTCAAAATAAAATACTAATGAGCACAGTGCGCATCTTAACAATAGCACAGTGCGCATCTTAACAATCTTTTTTAATAATTATAAAGATTTGTTAAAATCCATTTGTGCAATCAGATGCGAGAATCCTGGATGAATGTTTATCTGAGTACTTGTAATGCAAATGGTTTATTTAATAGTATTGATAGTGAAATAATTATATAAAAAGTTTAAAACATGAAGGTTAGTCGGAAGACATTTTTTTCTTCAAACAATATGTATAGGACAGAAAATATGATATTTCATAAGGTTTTCAAGTAATCATTTAATATTTTCATAATACGAAAGAGCGAAAACTATTAATGATACATATTTCATCATTATATTTGAATTCTTAATATTAATGTTTTAACTAAGAATTTTTCAAACCACCAACAGCAGGCCAAGCCTAGATAAAAATATATTGAGGATTTTCTTAAAATTATATAAATTTATCCACAAAAAATACTTTGGCCTCGCATCTGATTGCAATCCAAGTAAATCACCCCTGATCATTCAGATTTAAATACCAACCAAATATAAGAAAATCTACCTTCTCTGTGAATACTGTGCTGATCCTTCTCTCTCGAAAACAATTCGTACTGTAAAGATTTTAAAACATGGATTAGACGTCATACCATTAAACTTCCGAGCAAGAGAGGAAGAACTAAAAGCTAAGGCTCAGAATATATATTATTATTAACGAACATACAAGCTGCAAACATACAAAATGACAAGCACGTTCTACAAGATTAAATATCAATAAATACACTATTAGGATTTATGTATGCGTCACTACGAGGATATATGGCATCCAAAATTCGAAGTAAGCACAAACACAAGCCATGAAAGTATGGCGCGCATGCAGAGCTTTTACTGAAACTTAGCTTCGCCGCCAGCTACCGGAGAACGATTGGCGCAGGGAAAGAGTAAGTGGATGATCGACTTCAAGATTTTTTTGAGGATTTCTCCCCGCTTAGGGATATTGCGGCGCTTTGTTTCGGCCATTGAAACAAAGGTCTGAACTTTAGGTGAGCTGAGCTTTGAAGTGATATTTGGGGAATTAGAAGAGCTCGCCGCTCCACGCCCCCTTTATGCCTGTTAAGGATGCGTAGGATTAACGACGGTAGAGCCCGTCGTTATATCTTAGTTAGTGTCTTCCTCCCGGGCTTAATCTCGGCTGTTTCCTGGAAATTTAATGGAAATTGCGTGCCACGGCAGCAGAGAGAGAGAGACGATTAGTCGTTGAATGCGAGAGAGATTTGGAGATTGGGCTCTTATTTTGCTATTTCGCCATTTCATTTGAGGATGGAGAAGCAAGGCGGAGAAGGAAGAAGGAAGAAGCTTTGTCCTTGAATATTATTTTTTTTTCTCCTACATATTATTCTATTTAAATAAAATTTAATATGTTTTTAGTTTATTTTTAATTAGTAATTTTAATTGATTGTAAATCTTTTGTAGTGTTGTAGTCAATTAAACTATTTAAAAATAATACTCATTATATATATATATATATATGTTTATTTATTTATTTATATAATTTCATGGATGTTGAGGAAATTCAACGAATAACACTAGGAAGATATAAAAGGATTACATCGAAACAGTTGAAAGATAGAGGGGTCAAACATCAATTCATTTGGTTCGATCATGGGTCGATAGAAGGAAAGTGTATTCGAACAAAAAACTATTATCACCTGATCTGAGGTACAACCATATGTAATCAAATCACTTAACCTATTATGGGAACTCTTATAGAGAAAACCCCTTTTGATTCCTCTATGAAGACCACTTCATTTATAAGAAGCTTCTTATCAAATTACGGTGTCACACACTTTTTCTGATGGTCAAAGTTCATCCTAATGATTAGAAGGACTCTACGAGGGTTCCTTTAAAAAGGCCGCCCGAAGACCTTCCAGGAGACCGAAGGATTCTCAACCGACCAAACGATTATCAGATGACCAGATATTAACAATAACAGATTTTTAATACCCCACTTCAAATAGTTAAGAATAGAAAATTGTGCCAACTTCAGTTATGAAAATTAAAAGATCTCGGAATCAGTTATAAATATGTAAAAATGTAATGACATATTGATCACTTGCAAAGTTTCCATTCAATCAGAAATAAATATGTAATTTCTCAAACACCACCTATAATCTATACATAGGGGGTTCATTTCTTGAAGAAGTGGCTATTGAATCCATTCCAAGAAAACTTGCCTTTTTGTGCACTCTACTTCTTTTTCACTTTTTTTTTTCTCTCTACTCCTCTCATCCGTTCAAATTCCTATTCCTTGAGTGGGATTCAACATCCGAAAATGTGTGGTGGGTGTGGGATTCATGCCATTTATAAGAAAAGGAACACGCCATGGAGAATATACTCATTTGGGGGAAACTTCTAACATGGATTCCGTATGAGAATTCGAGCAACAATGAATTCAAGAACTCAATGAACACATAGAGGGTTGGATGGTAAAACTTACCCGCATCGTACTTGAAGGGAGAACACAAGCACTTCCAAAACCAAATGCAAAATCACCCGAGCATCAAGGCCATCAGACGACTCGGGGAGACGAGCAAGTTGAAGAACCCTAGTATCAAGACATTGATGGGTCTATGCCAAGGAATAAGCCACAAATGAGGTGAATGGAAAGGGATGGCCCTCGCCCAAAATGAGAAATAGGTTGGTTGTCTCGCGGTGGCAGAGAGACCAAATGAAACTCACAAAAATAGAGTCAATCAAATGATCGACCGACTGACAACCTTGGAACACCAAAACCCACTCAACAAATGATTTAATGATAGAGTTAGTGGAATCTATTCATGGAAAGGAGTACTTCAAGAAGACTCCATCGATAAGAACCAAAGCTTTCAAATTCTGCAAGTATCATAAGGACCATGGTCATGAAATGAGGAGTGCAGACACCTCTGAAGCTTTGTCGAAGAACTGATTGGGGCTAGAAAGCTCAAAGAGTTTGTGGCCCTTGAAGCACAAACCTAGTGGCAGAAAAAAGAACCTGTAGAAGATGACTCAGATGAACACATCCTAGCAAATGTTATCCACATTGCGAGGATAACGTTGGCTATAATAGAGGGAGCCTCTGTCAGAACAACCGATCATAAGAGGCTTCAATCACAAGGAATATTGTGTTGTTGCTTCCACCTCAAAGCGAAAGCCCCGTCCACCAATCATCTTTACCTATGTGAATATGTGTTCCATGGGGAATCCCAACAACGACGCCATAGTTGTTATTGTGATGATTAATAACAATCATGCAAGTAGTATCTTGATTGATACATGCAGTTCAAGGAATATACTATTCAAATCAGCCTTTAAAAAAGGCATTTGTCAGTCGATCATCTCGTTGCACTAACCAGCCTACTGTATGGGCTTTCCAGCGAACAAAAGGAGGCCCTGAGTATAATTAGGTTGTCAATCACAAAGAGAAGGTGACAATCAAATTAGTAACATGGAGAAATTTTTAGTGGTTGATGAGCCACCAACATACAACACGATATTCGGTCGCCCGTTGCTCAATAATTTCAGAGCAGTGGTATCCACCTACCACGCGACAGTGAAGTTTTCGTGCAACAGGGAAATAGAGATAGTTTGTGAAAATCTGGGGCATCTCGAATGTGCTACCTCCTGATAGTCGGCAGTGCAAAATAAGAAATGTTGGACATCCAGAACCAATGAGAAGGGGCCTCAAAATCGATGAAATTATAATCGAGATCCCCACTGCCTTCGATGAATTGAGTAAAATTGTTCTAATCAGTGAAATTTTGTTGCAGGACACACGCACTTGTCAATTCAGAATCTTCAGGGGCATTAGGATGTCTTCATCTGGTCTGTTATTAAGATGTCAGGCATCCCAATAGACATAACATGTCACCGCCTTAAGTTGATCTAGTCGTCCAACCAATAAAGAAGAAGATTAAAACAATGATCATAACTTTTGTTAGGCTAATTTGTGAGGATTTGCAGAAGATCCTATATATTCAATTTGGTCATGGTGCAGAAGTCAAATAAAATTTGGAGTATGTGTATAGACTTAACGAATCTAAACTCAGCCTACCCTAATAATAACTACCGCCTCTTAAGAATCGACGCACTGGTGGATTTTGTGGTTGGATATTTTGTAATGAACTTCTTGGAAGCTTTCTCCAACTACCATCAAATTAGGATGCACATGGCTGATGAGGAGAAGACAATCTTCATTATGAGTGAAGGCCTATATTGTCATATTGTAATGTCCTTCTGGTTAAATAAGACTGAGGCTACCTGCCACCATCTTATGGATGTAATTTTTGCTAAATAAAATAGAAAAAACATTGAAGTCTATGCCAATGATGTCTTAGTTAAAATTAGGTCAATTGAACAACTTATAAATGAACTAAGAAAACTTTTCAAAAGCTCACAAAATATAATAAAAAAATGAAAATGTTCTAATTTTCATTTGGAGCATCAATCAGAAAATTCCTAGGATATCTTTTAATGTTTAAAGCAATAAAAGCCAACCCATAAAAGGTAAAGGCTCTTTTGAATATGTCTTCTCCTCGGAATACTAAGAAATTACACTAAGAAAGTGTAAAATCTAATCAGCTGAATAGTTGCACTCAACTAGTTCATTTCAATATTGGGCAATAATTGTGTCTCTTTCTTCAAAACATCGAGGAAAACTAAAAATTTTGAATTTTTAACCGAATATGAGTAAGCAATTAAGGACTGAAGCAATTTCTGGCTCCACCCTCACTGCTACAAAGTCTGAAGCCGAAGGAAGAGCTCTCTTTATATGTAAGATATGGCATGGAAGCAATCAGTTCGGTCTAAGTTCAGGAGCTGGGAAAATAATTCCCCAGCTACTACATCTGCTGAATCATATGAGGTGCTAAGGTCAGGTATCCTATTATAAAAAATCTAACCTTTACTTTAATTGTGTTTGCTCAGAGGCTCCAGCCATATTTCCAAATGCACCAGATTAAGGTCATCACTAACCATCCACTCAAACCCATTCTCACTTGATTGAAACATTCTGATCGGCTTCTAAAGTTGGATGTGGAAATTAGTAGTAAAACATCTCCTATATTCCCCGAACAATGATTAAGGCTGAAGTCATGGCTTGTTTCTTATAAGACTTTTTTGAACAAGGCGAATCAAGAGAAGAAATTGAAATTAGTGACCAAATGAAGACTTTGCACATTGATAGAGCCTAGGGCCGGGTGAGTGCAAGAATTAGGCTAGTGCTAAGCAACCCAACTAGAAAACATCTCTATCTCTAAGTCATCCTCAAGTTTGGAGTCACAAAAAATTAAGTGGAATATGAAGCATCGATCTATGCTTAGCTCTTGAAAGGGGTGTCTGACATTTGCTAGTTAAATCGGGTTTTCAATTGGTGGTAAGTCCAGTTAATAGAGAATTCAAAGCCAAAGACGACATGAAGATCAAATACTTGAACAAGGTGAAGGCAAAGATAAGGAAGTTTGGGAACTTTATAATTGAACATGTTAGAGAAGAAGAAAACCAAGTGACAAACCTTCTGTCAATGAATATTTGCTTTAGAGAAAGAATGGCTTGAAGGCTTTTTTGACACACTATTGAGGATTTAGAAACCATGGATGTGGAAACTAAAAATATAAGGAGTTGGATTGATCCCTACAACAAATACTTAAAAACTAAAAATATCACCAAAGAAGTAACGGGCCCAAGGAGATTCAAATTTTTGGCTGCACAATATCTCATCATCAAAATAATTTTTTTTGAATGTCCACCACCTTATTGCTCTTAAGACGTGTAAAGGAAAATGAGATGGAAAAAATCCTTTAGGAAATACAATCTGGCGAGTGTAAGAGTCATTCCGGAGGAAAAACATTGGCACATTGTGCTCAGAAGCAAAGCTACTTCTGGCTAACCCTCATGAAGGATGTGGAAGAGTTCTTCAAGAGATGAAAGAAGTGTCAGAAAAACACTCCACTATAGCATCAACCAACCTAAAATTTGTAATCATTTGTCTGTTGCTGACCTTTCGTTATCTAGAGGATTAAGATCCTTGGGATGTTTGCCCCTTCAAAAGGCCAGCAGAAATTGTTGTTGGTCTATGTATATTTATTTCAAAGTGGATAGAAGTAAAAGCTCTGGCCCAAATTTTTGTAAATCTAGTCTGGAACTTCATTTGGATAGACATCATCTGTTGGTATGGCTTGCCCCTAATACTTATCACTCCAATGGAACACACTTTGTTGATCAAGATATAAAAGACTTATATTAAAATCAGGAAATTAACCCTATATTTGCATATGTATATCATCCCCTGACAAACACATAAGCAGAGGATGCCAACAATTTTATCTTAAAAACTAATCATATGAGCAAAGCATGACAATGGAGGAGGATACTGAGGTGGAAGCTGATGCAAATGTTGGTGATGATGCTAAATGAAGATGAGGAGGCAGATTAGATTTTTATTTTTATTTTGTTGTAGCGTACTAATGACTTTATTTTACCCTACTGCTGTTGCATTGATGTATTTACTTTTTATTCTATTGTACTGAACATTTTATTTTGATGCTCAAGTTATAGATGTCCTGGATTAATATTTCTTGTTGCTATGGATTAAATGTGGACTTGTCTGTTGTGATATAGTAGTTCTTTTTAATAAAAATTTCATGTTAAACTTGTTAAATTGAGATTCACTTACTGATATATATATATATATATATGAAAATGTTCTAATCGATCTAATATATATATATATTCTGTTTATATTTGTATATTTTCATAATAATCTCATGTGGTAGAAAGTAATTTAGTTATAATTTCTCCCTTCTTATATTTCTGTTATGGTTGTTATACATGTTAAAAATCAAGTTTGAAACTTTATTTCATCAATAACTTACATATAAAATTAATATCACGTTAAAATGACTTGTGGTATGTGAAGTTACATTTAGGGCACTATAATTTTGATTTTGGGGATGTCACATAAGACTTCATTGAGATTTTTGGTGAAAAGGAATGCGCTAGAGTTAAGGAATTTAGTATGACATAATAGGCATATGGTTTTACTATTGATAGTAGGAAAGAATTGTACTTTTGAAAAACTAGGATTCTTAGATTTACACTTTAAGGGATTTAGACTATTAAAACTTATTTTCAAACTAATACTTCCAAATTTCATGTGGAGGAAAGTGATGTGTTTTTAACTTTAGGAGAAAGATAGTGAAATTCAAAACTATTTAAAGTCTATCCAGATATAGTAATACTCACATAAAAGTGTTATGGATTAAAAAGATCTTGAAAAAAAGAAGAAGAAAGAAAGCAAAATATATAAAAAGGGAGTAGAAGCTTGAGGAGAAATCTAAATAAAAATTTGTTTCGCTTGAATCTTCTTAAAAAATTCTTAGATACAATCCTAAACTTATTTTATTCCAAAAAGTATTAGCAAATTTTTACAAATAAAGTGTTTTTATTCTAATTTTATACTTTATAGGAATCTCAAGTTTGACAAATTACAATTATTTTTGAATTAGATAGAAAATCGGGATTCCCAAGTTAAATACTAATATGCTTATTCTGTATTCCTAGCTCTATTCACTAGAATTTCACTTAGGATGCACTATGACATTCCTCAAAAATTGATTTCAATTGAATCTTGTTTAAATAAAAGTTTTAGATACAATCCTAAACTTATTTATATTCCAAAAAGTATTATCAAAATTTTTGCAAAAGAAGGGCTTTTATTCTGATTTTATACTTTCTAGGAATCCTAAGTATGAAAAATTACAATTATTTTTGAAGTAGATAGAAAATCAAGATTCCTAAGTTAAATACTTATATGCTTATTCACTAGTCCTAGTTATATTCACTATGACATTCCTGAGGCAAAATTATAGGAAATTTTGAAGAAACCCACTACCCCAAATCAACAAATTTGGTTTTTAAAGTTATAGTATTACTTGAGGACAAGTAACATTTAAGTTTTGAGAATTTGGATGTGTCCTAAAGCATGTTTGCTTTCCTTTATCTTTTACATATTTTTTGGATGAAATTGCACTTTAAAGAAGGGTATTCTTATGTTTTTCTTGTAGTTATAACAGGTAGGACACATGGAGCGAAGCAGAGTTGAAAAGGAGCAAAAAAGAGCTAAATTGAGCATATTGAAACTAGCAATCCTGACGTCTAAGCGCCAAGGCACTCCATCCAAGCGTCTCGACGCTAGCTTATTGACGCTTAGGTATCAGAACCAGCGCAGCAACCAGAGAGGCCGGCGCCTAGGTGCCAATGACTGGGTGCTAAGGCGCGGTCATTTTTCTGCAGTTGCTTCACCACAAACTGGGCAGTTATGTGTTGTTGTTAAGCAATTCAAAAGGATTTTCTTAGAAGAGCGGAAGCATTCTGAAGCAGGGGGAGAAGTGGAGAGAATCCAAGGAGTCCTAGGGAGATGTAGGGTCTATAAATTTCCACTTTTCTTAAGAGGTTGGTGAGGGGTTTAAAGAGAAATTTTTAAGGGAAACATTGCAGAGAGGACTTGGATTCAATGTTGGAGGAACTTTTCAACTCTTTTTAGAGGAGAAAACTAAGTATCATGTTCGATTTGTCTTAAATTTGTTGTAAACACGTATTTAATGTATTTGTTTTGTTAAATGATGATGATTTACATTGTATCTTTCATGCTTTGTGAGTAGATTTTCTTTACTTTTCTCTTGTGATGAATAGGAAGGATTTGTAACATGTGTTGAATGCTTTTGAATTCGATTTTAATACTGATGTGATGATATTTCCTTCTATGCTTCATTTACTTTTTTTTACTGGCTATGTGAATTGTTAATATTTTGTGCGAACCCATAAATACTCAGAAGAGCTATGACATGAACAACTAGGGATATCACATTGAAATTAGTGGGTGAAGAAAAAAGAGTTCATTGGGCAATGCAAACAGATAGGGAGATATGTTTTGATGCGTATAACTTGGGGGTTTCTACAGTGATAGTCAGAAAAACTTACCAAGTTAAACCAAACTTTCTTACATACTCGGAAGAGGGTAAACAAAACATATTCTCCTATTTGTCACTAGCCATATTAGCAATTATTGGTATTCGATCCTATAATCCACTTAGGCAATCACAAGAGAAAGGTACTTTTCATTTCTTGAAATTCACCAAACCAAATGAAATAGATAATTTAGCTTTAGACTTAGTGCTATAATTTAGATGTAATTGTTAGAAAAATCATTTTAATTTGCCTTCCAAGCTAAGACATGAGCATGCTTGATTAGAACTTTGCCTAAAGGACTCGTTACCTCCTTCCCTGTGGGATCGACAATTCAGATTCAATAAACCCCTACATAACTGAAATGATACATATACTTGCGTGAGAAACCCTAGCGAGTAATAATATCTAATTTTAAGAACTAAATTAGGTTGTTAGAGAGCGTTTTTGGTGTCATTGCTAGGACTTACATTATTGTGATAATCACGTGTGCATATCACACATCATGTAGCATGACATATTATTTGTTTTAGTCAAAGTTTTTTAACCATAACTTCATGGGGATAACATATTACCACGCTATGCGGCTCTATATAAAGTTTGGTCATCAAACAACCCATGAAAATGAATAGACAAGATCTTATGATTTTCTCCTTCATATATACAATATATTAATGAAAAAACCAACAAAAATTTTTAAATTTAGCATGTAACACCTATCATCTGAAACCCCTAACTTTACTTCAGTGATAAAATATCATTTTACATGTTTTCCAAATATAGAAGTAATTATAGCAGGGTTTAAATTTATGATATCACCAGAATGTTTTTTTTTATCCATCGTCATCGTAGATTTTCTTAGTCTTCAAACTTATTTCTTCGTCTTTAAAATTCTTATCTTCAGAGTTGTAAAACCAATTTTTTATTCCAGCTACTTCATACCATTGTCCGGCCTGGTCATGCATGGTAAATATTATGACCCTAGGATTAATAATTAATCAGGTCGGGTCTGGGTCATACATAGGTGAATTTTACGATGATAAATTTTACTGCTTTATTTTATATGAAAGTGAGTTCTGCTCACATGACATTATCTTATTGGAGTCCGAACTTACTCTGACGCCAGGCCTGACTCCTGAGTGATCCGTTCAATGGAAATTTATGTTCTTTTTTTTAATCATCGTTTCAATGTCCACGTGGGGATGTCTGCTGATTTGTCAAAGTTCTTTGGCTAAGAATGTCGTTTTGTTGACTTGGAAGGCCATGGGTTTGGTTTGCGTTGTTCTACAATTACTGTAGTTAGTTTCTCAGGTTGCACTTGAAACTGAGCCAAGATTTTAATATTAAATTTCGAATAGTATTACTTTGCGGATCTTTGAGTTTAATAATATAACTATTAAAAATTAAAAGAAAATGGATATTTTTCATAATCTTAGGTAAATATATATTCATAAATGTTTTTTCAACTCAAGAAAAGCTTTTGGTGTTAACTTTAGTGTTGGATTTACCCTTTACAAACAATCAGGACAGCAGAGAGGGTTCAACGTCTTAAATTTTATTGAAGGTCATTAAAATACATATAATGAAATAAACTTATAAGAGACATCAAAGTATTCATATGAAAAATACAAGAAGAGAAAATCAACAGATTTACCCATATAAAGTTTCACTATTATATGTTATATGTTACAGATGACAATCTTCTCCATAATTAAAGAGAATGTTAACATCGTGTGGTAATAATTGATTGACATAAATTTTCATGGATGGATCGATGGTTAAGTCCGAAGCATCTTTAAGCATTGAAATTATCTTCAATAGATTATTTATGATTTGTTTAGTCATTTTCTTTAAAAAGAGATGATTTGAGATGAAGAACATCGATTTATAATTTCTTGGTGTTAATGTTAAGAGTCAAAGTTGGTATCAAAGGGTTTGTAGTCGTCGAATTGATGATGATGCGCACAGAGATTATGAATGACAAAAAACGACAAAAGGTGTTAGTCTTACTATCAATGGCATGCATCAACTTTAAAGAAAATAGTGTGTATTGAGGGCATGTATCAACCTCTTTGGTAATGATGCGTTCTAACAACTTATATTAGTATTACAAGGGATCACATGCAAAAATATTATTGGTATTGACAAGCGATCACAACAATGGCGGATCACAACATCAACAATTTATGTTGGTATAACTTAATATGTTGTGAAGAATTGACATGAGATATTGGCCACAGGTGATGATATTTGAGAGACGGTAGTAATTAAGCGATATTGGTTAAAATGTTATAAATGGGTAAAAATGATTGGGAAACTATAATGGGTAGGCAATTGTTGGGGCATTGTTCTCTCCAACTCCAAAAAAAAGGTTCAATTATAGTATTATTGATTGATGTTTCAATGAATTTAAGTAAGTTCTCAAAAGTAATGTATTGGACAGAACCGATATTAATTCCCTTGATCTTAAATTATTCATTTAATATTTTAAGTATTTTAATGATATCAAAATTTAGTTATCTTAAATTCTCTATTTTCCTCTCTCCAATTTGCTAGTTTTGTGCATGCCAAGTTCACATAATGTTGCTTTTCCAATTAACCTTGTGAAAATTTCAACTATGTTTTGAGTGCCTGCAAATAAGGCTCATTTGAACTCAAATCGAATTACTTTTAATGTCATTGTTTTATCTCATGGAGATGTCCAATTCAACCATAAATCTATTAAAATTAGAATTTGAATGGTCATGAATATTTTAATTCCAAAAATGCACGATCTAAATTAGAATATAAATTCTGGTACTATCAATTGCAAAGTTGTTGAAAAAGAGAACTCGACAATATTAGAGTTCCAAAGAGGATCATAGAAACAAAAAAGTAAAATAAATTTTCTGCCAATTAATTTTCAGGCTCATTTGAGGAGGCATTTTGACTCTGTTGTGGTGTACACGAAGCCAAGAAAACAGTACTCTCTTTTGAATGATAACCTTCACAAAACATCTCTTCCACCGCAATGGCAACTTCGCCCAAATTCCAACCGTGAAGACGCCATAGCGTTCGTCCTGATGTTCCGTTTTATTTACATCGACATGTTCGATTTGCTCGTTTGTCGCTGCTTCATCCCTTTTTCCCTCACGAACCAACCATCTCCTAATTTTCTATTCAAACAGCCTTGTCATTTATCTAAAGTGTAAGTTTATAATGGAGCTTTAAGGATACTGCTTTTAAACTAACTTTTCCCACTGGCAAAGCCTTGTCAAACGTGGACTAAGAATGATTTGTTACTAAAAAAAATCCATATGATCAGGCACAAATTTTCTATCAAAGAATGAATGACCAGCAAATAAGATTACTTTTTTTGGGCGCTAATTTAATTTTTTATTGGAATTATTTTCTGAAGTATTAGTTAATTTAGTTGAAAAAAAATTTAAGAAAAACATTATTTAAATTTTAGATCAAATTTCATAAAAATTAATTTTAACATCCAACATTAAAAAAATGTGACATTAGCAGTGTGGAAAGTACTGCTTTCTGAACTCCCGGTTTATAAGGGCATCTTACCTAGTTGGTCAAACGTCCTATCAACATTTGGTAATCAACGTATTTCTTTTAACTTTTTCTTGACCAATCCAAAACCCGGCTGTACTAATGCATACATTTTATATTGCTTACAATACAACTTACAGATATTTACATAAATGGCACTTAATTCTTATGTATTTGCATATCTAACTCACAAAGTTGTCACCTTGATGTCATAAATCTATGTATAAAAAAATATATTTTACTTAAAAAAATATATGATGGTGATATTTTATTACGTCATGTTAGAGATTTGAGTGGTATAAATGTAAATACGTATATTTAGGTGTTATACATGTAAATAATAAGAATTGTGTGGTATGGACAAGCATTCAAAATCTATGACAAAAATAATTTAGATACCAAATGTACATTATGTATGTCTGATTAGCTCTCTCGTCGCTTTACTGTTTTCATATAAATGATAATTTTAAAGTATAAAACATGTATAATTAATCTTTCAAAATAAAAAAAGTACTGTTTGACTGTGAGATAATTCGATGCTAGCCTAACCGGTCAGTTTGTTCACCTAAAAACTGGCATACATGATGTAAAATTTCATTAAAATATCAACCAAATGTTCACTGGTAACGAACTCCATTTACCTAACACGACGCTGCATCTTACTGCATTTTAACATGATAAATATTCCACAAAAATGATATACAAATTATTTCATGCTGACCTTCAAAAGATAAAATTCGTGCATCATCATATTTTGACGAAAAGATTTAAAAATGGAATTATTTGCTACTTTGATGACATTATATAAACATATAGTACATTAACTAAATCTGCAAACAAAAATTTTAATATAGGAATAGAAATTTAAATATGGTTGAAAATCGATCTATGAAACTTAACAATTAATTGTGATCAAGATTTTAGAAGTCCATGAAAAATCTTGATGATATAGGTGCACATTTTATAATTTGATAGTTGTCAGAAACTGGATGCAAATTATTCTTATTGCAAATTTGTGCTCGTCTAACAATTTGATAATAGTCCGAAACTCAAGGCATGACTGTTAACTATAGCAAAATTTTATATCATATTACAAATTGATGGAGGAAAAAGAAATAAAATAAGAAAATATTGAGTAAGAAGTAAAGAAAAAACATTAGAAAAACCATAGAACTACAGCACCATTTCGGTAAACAACATAAAACTATAGCAAATTTCGTAAAATGTAAGGTGTCATCAACGAGAAAATATTATGTGTGATGATATTTTCCCCCATCAATTAAAGAAAGATAGATATATGATTACCTTAATAAAACGCTAATGTTCAAGTAAATCCTATAAAATTTAAGTTGAGAAAAACAAACTAAGAAATGCTTAAAATCTTCAATCTTTCCTAACTCGATATGATACCTGGAAATTCAAAAATGTGGCATGGAGAAGAAAGGTGTAATTAAACAATTCAAAATATCATTATACCAAGCAGAACTTAAACCAATGTGTTTTCAGCGTGAAATCAGAAGCAGCCAAATTTGTATAAAATCAATAACGACTGTTTTAGAACGAAAAGTCAGAAGTGCACAAATTCCACTGAAAAAAAGAAAGAATGATTAACACAGTAGACCCGATTCTGATGCTCAAACCAGGAGGAAAAAAGAGTCATGAATTAAAACAAAAGAATGATGAATCAAAGTGGTATTTACATGCATACCATAAAATTATTATTTATTAACAAATCTATCACTTTTATTTCACATTCATAAATATTACACTATGATGTCTAATATCGCATCAAAAATATTACAGTTACTAATTTTATAAAAGTGGAATGCAACTTTTCATGCATTAGCTCACATAAATATTATGGTTTTGGTGTTATCAATGTAAATAATAAATATTATTTGGTTGTTTTGTAAATCCCCAAACTTGAAGAAGCAGTTAATTTCATTATATATATTAAAATGGGATGTATATACCGCTATATTTTGATGCAATTACACATCTAACATCTAAATTTTAATAATTAAATACCAAACATCTAAAGGGCTAAATCATATCAAAACATATGTATGGAAAGATAAATTTCGCTTAAGACAAATTAAATTTAGTGACTTTTCTATATGACTTAATGATAAGGCTATTAAATGTAAATAAAAAAGATATACATGTATAAAACATTAGCTGTACATATGTAAATTCTCCTAATTTAAAATTTTGAAAAGATGACACTTGAAGTCATATATTCTTACGACTAGTTTCAAAACAAACAATAAAAGAATCAAATCTAATACGGGGAGATCAAACTAATAAATGTTTTTGTCGCATATCATACAGTGCTACAAAAGTATTGATTGAGTTTAACATTAAATATTACTTACCAAAAAGCTAAAAAAAAAAAGAAAAAAAACACTACTTCAACACTTTTTGTTTTCATAAATAAGTAGCCCTAGTATTCATAAGTTGTCGACCATGGGTGTGTAGCCGATGGCATACAATAAATACTAAGTACAAATTTCAACTAATCTAACTAGATAATTACATGATCGATTGTGGATTGTCAGGCAGATAGGCTGATACATGGAAAGCTGCTAACCATTAGTTATACAAAAGAGTTACATTCTTCATGACATAATTAATTTCAAGTATTCAAAATGGCTTAAAGACTCCAAATTCCAAATGAATTTTTCATTTGCAACAAACTACGTACATTAGTTCATGCAGCATGATCAGCCCTATGAAAACTATAACCAAACGTTCAAATTAAAAGTTATTAATAGTACTACAAAATGCAATTCAACTCCAATTTTCATAGATATATAATTCCATAAGTTAATTTACATTTAACTCATACATAATTTATAAGCACACGGCTTTATTATACATATATATATATATATATATATATATATATAAATATGTTCTTTCCCCACCAAAATCTAAGACTGTGAAGGAAGTTTGCGTTCTGAGGCCAACTCTCAATTTTCCTTGAGAATCCCTCAACCCAAATGCGCATATATAGCGCAGCATTTTGTACATATATATACATATATAATATAAGTTCTAGCAATGTTAGGATCTTAACCATGTATGACATCTGTTTGAATAAATTAAGAAAAAAGTATAATTATATTTCCTACCACCGCCAGCAATCGCCATGCAAAGTCCAGTCAAAATCCAACAGCCAAGAAATCTATGAAAGAAACTCCAGCTTCGCTCTGCTGCTCTTTCTCATGCTGATCTCCCTCATCCTCTCTCCTCGAACACTCTCCAGTTTCATTAGAATCAGTACTGTTTACTTGCAGGAAGTCATAGAACTCGATCGAGCTCTCCCTACTTGTTTCTCCTTCTGCTATAATTAATTTAACACATATAATTCTCAATTAGTAAAGTTGATCTGCCTCAATCCTCAATTTATAAATTATATAATTTATACACATACATACGTAAGGTTTAATTTTTACCTTCATGAATTACAGGCCAATAGCTATATTCCCCTTGGCTTTGAGAAATAGGATGATTAAAACCACACAGAGTTCCGCCATGTCTACCACCTATCAAGCTTGAAAATAAAAGCCCTTTTGGAAATTCAAAGTTCATCTTCTCCTTCCTTTCTTTCCGTATAACATGAGATTCTGGAGATATAGAGGACTGCTTTGGCTGAAGCTTAGATCTCTCGCGTGATCTTCTCGCCATGATTACATGCCAGTGATTCTTCACTGCGTTGTCAGTGCGACCAGGAAATAGACGGGCTATGATAGACCACCTATTGCCATGAATTCTATGTGAAGCAAGAAGCCTTTCCTCTTCTTCTTCTGTGAAAGGGCACCGGTTTATTCTTGGGTCTAGTTGATTGTACCATCTCAACCGACAGCTCTTTCCTGTGCTTTATTGATGCATCAGGTAACATGTTAAAATCAATCAAAAAATATATATATATATGCTGTATATATTAATATAAGGAAATTGAACCTGATCTCCCATGAAGCATCTCGGCGATGGTATTCCAGTTATGAGGGCCTAACTTTGCCACCAATTCCTTGAGCTTTTCGTCTTCCTCGGGCCTCCAGTGGCCTCTGGTGCACATTTGAACAAATAAATTACGTGTCGGTCTGTTGATGAAGTGATATATGTAGGAGATGAGTACTTATATGTATGGTGTGAATTAGGGTTTTCGTAGATTGATCATGACTTTATATATGATGAAGTGGTTATGATTACTGAAGAATAAACCAAATAGAGAGAGATTCTGATGTGGGGGGAGACGGGTAGTTATAAGGAAGGAGAAGGAACGGATATTTCTTCAAAAACTTGCACTTAGAATAGAATTAAGGGGAAAGAGGCTTCTTGATCCCGTTACAGAGAGAGAGAGAAAGAGAAAGGAAGTTGGAAGAGATGGTTACACTGGTGGTTGATCCTACGTGTGGCTACAAGGTAGAGAGAGAGAGAGAGAGAGAGAGAGGTTGCTTGGTGGGATGAAATCAGTTCTTATTTCAACATCTCCACAGGTTTCTAACCTACAACATCTACTCAGAACCAAACTTTTTCCACCAATATTCATTTGCTTGTATGATGTAAGATTATTTGTGTGTAAAGATACAGGGTACTTGGAAGTCCTAAAAAATAATGTGAATTTGTTGGTAAGCCACCTTCAAACAGCAGAAGTAATATTCAATCGGCAATATGGAGTAGTAATCAATGTTTTTCTACAATATAATTAAAATATGCATTATATTAATGGTCGGAAAGATGATAAATAAATATATATAGGTTGAATTCTTTATAATTAGTAGGATAAAAGCGCTAATATGCAGCGCTTCGTCACATGTTTTTAGACGTATTATTTTTTTGAGAAATTTACATACAAATCACGCTAGTTTTATTTATTTACATATCTGACATCTAAAGTTTGATATTCATATTTAAAACACGTTGGTGGCATAAATTTATGCATTAAGAATATATTTCACCCTTTAAAATAATAATACTTTTGATTTGATGTTAAATATTTGATTGATAGGCCTGTAATTATTAATGTTATGTAAATGCATAGGAATTGTGTGATATGTATGTAATATTTCATCAATTCAAATTTTCAATATTAACTAAAAAAATGCATAAAATAAAAAGAAAAAAATACTAAAAAAATTGTTAGCTAAAATACATGATTTTTTTGTATGTTTCCTTGACACTGAATTTTTTTTACTAAACTATTTGACGTGCATGTAACGGTGAATCTACTTGAGATGACATCAAAGGAATTAACTAGGATTTATGCTGCTCATCACTTTAAATCTAAGTGGAAAACCTTATGTCAAAAGTATTCTTGGACAACCCTGAAATGCAATTAACCAAGTGAGATACGTCCCCTTAGGAGTACTCTAGACCCCAGAATATACAAACACACCTGAATATCTAGTTGTAGATAGGTTTCGTCGGCATTCTTTCACGGATGCTTAGCACAAGTTGTTTCAAACTGATCATGTTCGGACGTACATGCTTGACCTATCCTCACATGTTTTGCTAATCTAGGTTCAGAAGCATGAGAGCATGACATTGCATTGCAATAATTGGAGGTAAAAGCCTCATTGCTCCATCACATTTGGCAACATGAAATTGCAACAATTGAAGGTAAACACCCCATCGCTATTCAAAGCTCCACTGCGCCTCAATGCTAATAATTACATTTATGCAGTTATGTGATTTAATTTTTTATTTTATTGATCAAAGGTATGTGTGTTGAGGATGGGATTTCAATTTCTATTGTGTAAGGGCGAGAAGAAAGAGAGTTCAAAAGTGTAGAGAGGCATGATTGTAATGTAATTTATACAATTATCCTCATTTTTCATAATGAATTTCTTGTTGTGGTGTAGCACCATTTTTTTCTCGTTATCATTTTAAAATTTGAATCTTGTATGTGTTCTCTATGTTCTTTAGTTTTGTGCACTTCTGTTTGAAAACTTTGGATCTCTAAAATGGATTTCTAATATTTATCTACATCTTTCAAAACAAGTGATATCAGAGTGGAGTTTCTATATTTTGTTGTTTTGAGTGAAAGCAATGACTAACAAAACAATGTACAAGGTTGAGATCATTTCAATGGTTCAATCTTTACTTTCAAGAAAATATAAATTGGTCTTTTGTTTTTTATAAAAAGAATTATATTTATCATTGGATGGAATCATTGAGAAGCTGAAAGTGATATCACTTTGGAAGAATGAGAATTTCTAGATTGAACAACTCTAGATTGGATATGACTTTCATTTTTCTCATCTATTGCAATCAACATTATGAATGAGGAGACTGCTATTGATCTTATATATGCACTAAATAATGTATGAGAAGCATTTGGCTGCAAACATTATTATAATTTTTTTTGAAAAAATTATTCAATAAGAAGATGGTGGATGTTAGTTCAGTGGTTGAAAACTTGAATAAGTTCAACACTATGATTAACTAGTTGTGTTTTGTTGGCCACACAAGTTTGATGACAAGGTTAGGACAATATTACAGTTATATTCGTTACTATATAGTTAGGATGGACTTGTTATTGAGGTGGTTAATTCCTTAAAAACATGAAATTGAATTTGGATGATATTGCAGGGTTTGTATTGAATTAAGGGTTTTGCAAGTAGGTGACCACTAAAACATCAAATTCTTCTATGAATTTTGCACAAGACAAGTAGAGAAAGATAAGTCCTGGTTAAGGAGAGAAAAAAACAAGAGTGAATGTTGGAACTATAGGAAGAAATGCCACTTGAGAAAATATTACAAATCTCCGAAGAATGTTGGTGGTGGACATCAAGGCAAAAAACTCCTTACAAATGTTTTCACAAATGAAATCTAATGTGACTTCCTTACTTTATCCTTAGATAATATTAAATCATGTATAATAGATTTAAGTGTCTCTCTTCATACTTGCATAACAAAGAGGTGTTCAAAAAACTACATTCAAAATGATCTAAGAAATATGTATTTGTGAGAAAACAAGGTCTTCATTATTATTGGAAAGGATTGGGTTGATATCAAGTTACCAAATGAATCATTCTAGGAACTGCATGAAATTAGATATGTTCTACGTTTGAAGCAAATATGATTTCTATGAGTTAACTTATAAGTTAGTCTATATGACCAATTTCATAGGTGATTACTGGAAGGTGACTAAATATAATAGTGATGGCTCAATGCAACATTGAAGGTACCACTTATCTGATCATTGAAATGCATGAATCTATTAGAGTAGCTGGAATAAAGGTTGATACATGTCTCCAACACTGTAGGCTTTTTCATATGAGCAAGAAAAGTATAAAATCCTTCATTTATAAAAACAAACTTCAGTGTTTAAAGTCTATAGATTTAAATTTTTGTGAAGATTGTGTTTATAAAATGAAAAATAATGTTAGTTTTTTTAAAAGTGGCTCAAATTTGACGTTCAAAAAATAAAAATTAATGCATACTAATATATGGGGTGAGAGGAAGGACAATTCTTGAGTTCCACAGTGTATAAAGGCATGATGTGGTGGAATTTATACGATTCTCTTTATATTTTTTAATAAATTTCATAGCTTGGTGTGGTTCCATAGTTTTTTTCCCTTTCTCTTATTTTTCCACATTAAATCCTACATTATCTATGATTTCTGGTTTGTGCACTTCTATTCTAATTTTTTCTTTGGATCTTTTGAATTAATTTTTATGAACTATCTGTGTCTCTCACAACAAATGACATTCGAGCAAAATTTCTGAAATTCTTCAGTTCTGGTGAGAGTAATGGCCAAATAAGTGAGGTATAAGATTGAGAAGTTCATTGGTTCTTACTTACTTTCTAGAAAATACAAATTCTAGATAAGTTATTGAGTTATTTATTCTGTGATTACCAATATCACAATATTCAATCGATCGATAATTAGTTTTTATGATATAAATGTTTTTTTATCTTGGTGAATGAAATTTTAGCATTTTGTTGATCTCCTAATAAAATTATTTAGTATATCGTTAACTCGCTTTTTTATTTTTTGACCTAGAAGCAGGTAAGTAGGCCACTTTAGACCAAAAACCAAACGGCTCGCTTTTTTTATAATTTTTTATTTACAGACATACCGCATAAGTCTTAATGCATTTAAATATCTAACATCCTTTTTTAAAAGTGAAATAAATATTTTCATATGTAGTTTTATGACAAGAAAGTATTTTTTTTTTGGCTTTTTTGGCAAAAACAACATCAAAGAGAGATAAACATAAATACCAAATTTTAGAGGTTAAATATGTAAATACAAAAAAATTGTGGGGTAAGTAAATTATTATTTCTTAAAAGTTTTTGTAAGAAAGAAAGACGCCATATTCAAGGAGAAAGAGACGAAAGAATACATTATGGCTAATTTTCTAAGCGGCGTCATGGGAGGAAAACGACATTGTATTAATACACCAATTTTATATTTGGAAAAAATAAATAAAATTAGGTAGTACTTCATAAATAACAAGAAAAAAATCAAGATAAATCGAAGAAAACATTTGACAGCGATTGATGGAGCGTAATTATTACCAGAAAATTTGTACCATGGAGTTATAAGATAACTATAAAAAACTTATAAAAAATAGATAATAAATAGGGTTATTTCTTCTTATTTTGAGCTGAGATGGAGTTGGCTTAAAATAGGCTCGAAAATATTCAATCCCAAATTTTGGCTCATGATTTGGCTTATTTATTTCGATCTAATCTCAATTCGAGTTAAAATTTTAAACAATTTTCTAGCAATTAATGACCTTCAAGCTAAATTCGCTAAATTCATAGCCTTAACATCATTGAAGTTGTTAAAAGTTCGATTTCAAGCCGAACTAGGATCGGAGCAAAATCGGTTCAATTCAAAATTTTGAATTAGTAGCTCAGCTCATTCATTTTGAACCGATCACAACCCTTGCAATTTTCAAGAGATTAAAGATCTTCAAGCTAAAGCTCTACTATTATATGAATTAATAATCAGGTGAGGGTAGGTCTCAGTTATCTCCCAAGGTAAAATCAATATTCCATTTTTTTCCAATTAGCTAGATTAAAATATAAAAGTACATAATAATAATAATAATAAAACATTCAAAATTAAGCTCACCTAATAACTTCCATGTTGTAACTACGCACTTCTTCCTTGAATGACATTGATATATTAATTGCCTCCAGCCTGAATTACAGGTAAACAGGACGAGGAGAGATCGAAGTTCTGCAGTTTTGTCTGTTGGCCTAACATCCATGTTCAAAGTTGGATGGATCTGCCTCCTCGGCTAAGTAGGAAGTTGAACATAGTTATAGCTTCCATGCAATATTAGTCTAACGAAAATTAGAAGCAGGAAGATGATGAAGACGACCAAGATCCAAATTTCTCACCACACTATAAAAATTTCCCATCTTTAGGTAAGACAGATGGAAGAGCTCTTCTTCTCTGATTCCTTGGCACCTCTTATCTCATATTTATGAAAAATTATTACGTACAGATAAGTTAGATGTGAATTTAGTGATATTTTGATAGTATTATGGTAATATACCATCAATGTAATGTGCATGTACGGATTCCGCACCTAATAATCTCCCCCTATTTACAGTTATAGATTTCGTCACTTGTGTGAAAAGCTTAACGCGTTGTGCTTGGCCGGACCAGGATGAACTGTTCGGTTCTAAAGAAATTTATTTTTCCTGAGATGTTATTATCTATAGCAACAAGCTGTAGTCATAAAAGCAAAACATCATATTATTGATTACATTTATATAAAATTCTAATTACATTTATAAATAATGTGTTTATTAGTGATGTGGCTGAATAATTGTGATTAGAAAGCATATTGACTGTAATTATAGCATAAGGCTAAAGAATTTATTTTTAAATTAAAAATTAATTTTTTTGTCACTTTTTTTTTCTTAAATATTATTATAACCCAAATTTATTGTATCATGATTAACAATAATAACTAGATTATTTAAAATATTGGTTGGATGTGATTTTGAGAGCTTTTTAATAGAGATTTATCTAGAGTATAAGCTTTGAATCGAGACCTTTTAAAGAATGAGATTTTGAGTTTAACGAATAAGTCTGCAGCCAGATAGGATTGACAATTTATTTAGATTTTCAGGCTGCTAAAATTAGACACAGATCATTTCTTCCTCTCATTTCCTCAAGTCCCCGGACTCATTAATGCAAATTAATTTCTTAAAACTTAATTTAAATAATTTTCGGATTCTATATATTACATAAAACTATTGACACTAAGAAAAAAAAAAAAAAGAATTTTGCAATACAAATTCATGATTTGTATGCAAAACACTGTAATTAAATGAAACTAATAAACAAGATTAGAAATGTAATTTCTCAATATTGTATTGGGGTATCACAGCTAATGGTTTTCTACAACGTTGTTATAAATGTTTGTATGACATGTGATATTTTACAGCAAAAAAAGCCAAATGTGCTGAAAATTTTAACAGATACTCACTATCCTAAGATTCTAAAAAAATTAAACAGCTGCCCCTGTTTCTACGGGCAATATTTTTTTGTTAGGTTTTTTTGGCATGTAGCTCTTTTAAAGCGGCCAGTTCAAATAAAATCTGGAAACTCTCCCAGATATTTCATTAATGTAGGTACAAAATTAAATTCGCACCTCTTTCACTGACAGCCCTATAACAAAGTTGAGAATGACTTGTAACCACATACCAAACATTCTCTTTGCGCTTTCCACTTCCTGAAGCCTGATTAGTCCAAGAACTGCTCTACACCAAAGGAATTTAGAAAATTTTTAATGGCCCAATCTGTCAGTTATCACAAGAAAAGCCATCGCTTTTAATAATTCCGACGGTTTAGCGATGATTTTAGCCTCATAGGTAAAACATTTTTTTTGTAATTCACAAAATCAACTGATATTCTGACAGTATAAATTTACTAACGGTTATCCGACTATTTAATGTTGTTTTCTTCGAGAAATATCGAATCATCAGTAATTGTAAGTTCGTATCACTGATGGTTTGCCCGTCGGTACGAGGGACGACATATATGTCGAAAAAGTATCACACCCGTTTGTGTTTTGAAGCATAAAAAAACGTCGATTATATATTATTTATGCATCGTTTTTTTATATCCAACGGGCAACCGTCGGAAAAGTGTCACACCCGTTTTTACAACCGACGGGTTAAATGTTAGAAAAGTGTCTCGTCCATCATTTATGTGTGCCGCACCTTCAACGTCAGTTATGTTTTGGTTTAAGTGTCGGTAAAAAAGCAATTCAGATAGTTGTTAGTTTCACCTACGAATAATTTTGATACCATCAAACGACCGACGAAAAACCATCGGAAACCTATAGCATAAGGAAAAATAAATAATTTTTTTCTTTCATATTTACGTTACCACACCTACTATCACAATATTTAATATACAATTTCAAGCTTTTAGTGAAATAATATAGTTGTAAAACAGTAATATATCCAATTAAGTAATGAAAAAATAAAATGCATTTACTCTAAAATATATATATCATTGTTCACACAAAAAATATATGTCAAAATTGTACGTAAACATAAAAAAAATGAAAAAATAACCCCTCATAATCATCCTCCTCTATCTCGTCAACCTCATCCTCATTGTCCTCTGCCGCTTCCTCCTCCAATGCTGCTATGGTCTTGCCATGCTCTCTCATTCGCTACTGAAAGGAATTCAATTCAGCCTTCAACTTGGCCTCCATGTTGGCCTCCAGCTCTGACCTCATCAGAGAGAGGCGGGTCTTGATATCCCGAAACTGCTTATATGCAACAGTATAACAATGCATGCGATTATATTTTCACTTATATTTCCTTACTTTACAACAATACCAAAAACTTGATCCTGAAAAAAATAAGAATTTAACTTTTTAATTTATATATATATGTTGGGATACTACGCAAGTATACGTATCGTTATCAAGTAATACATGATTTTTTGATTAAGCCCCGAATATCAATCCCACGGGAAAAATACGCAATGTGCTCTTTCAAACAACAAACTTCTATTTCAAAAAGACAATTACGTAAACTATAGATCATTTGAGGGTAATTAAATTCAAATCTTATTGGTATTTTTGATATTTTGAAAAAACAGTAACAACTTCTAAATAATTTGAGTTTATGTAAAAGAAAAGCACAGAATATGAAAAATATCTTTCTCCTTTTCATGAGTCAGTAATACGTATAGGAATTCTGTTGTGGAAAAATGCAAATTGTGTTGTGTCAAATAGGAGCAATAATATTTTTTACCCTTACTAGAACTAGAATTTACCCTTACTAGAAATGTTATAAAGAACATTGGTTAATTTAAATTTTGAATAGTTCTGAAGACCGGCTAGACAAGGAAGATACCAGCACTCACTCTATAGTTACCTCGATTCCCTCCACCTGGGGGCTAACATCTCGTAACAGAACCTAAAACAATAAACCAAGTTGGGGTATTCTAAGAAATAAACCAAGTTGGGGTATTCCCTCCACCTGGGAGCTAACATCTCGTAATAGAGCCTAAAATAATAAACCAAATTGGTTAATAATATTTTTTAACTTGTCACTTTAAAGTCCTCTAACTTTACACCCTTCAAAAATTATTTCTCTATTTATTTGCACTAAATCATATAAATTACATTCTCATTCATACAACCTCATGTGATTCTTTTCAATTGTTGATTAAGACAATACCATCTCGGTTCTTACATATTCTTACAAAAAAGTTTAACATCTAGATGGGTCAAATCAAGAAGTAAATGAAGTACATGGAACTAAATCATCACAACTTCTTCCAACATTAAAGATCAATACTCTCTACAACTTTCATCCAATGCATTAACCAATGCAATAATGGCTTATCATTTTAAGGAGAAAGATAAAGAAAACTAACTCAGAATCCATGAGGAAACCAAAACCATACTTTAGTTAAAAGTTGAAATCATTGTAAAACCAACAAGAAATCTCAATTAAAACCAAAAGTAGTTCAAAACAAAAGATAAAAACTTATCTCAAATCCTCCACCAAACTCTTGAAGTTCCTTTGAATCTCTTCTCTTTTACATCACTCTCAAAATAAACTAAAAACAAAAAGGATAAAGTAAATTTGTGTGGTGTCTGAAAATCTCTCCAAAACTATCTCTCAAAACTCCTCAGGACTCCTCCTCTTCAAACTCTTTTCAGAACTTTCAAGCACCCCCTTTAGTTATCTTAATTCCCTTTTTTTATAAATTTTCCAAGAGATGCCTTGGAAATTCTTCAAAATGTGTTCAAATTCGATGTATTCTTCAAGGGATGTCTCCTTTCACAAGTCTTTTAATAATATTTTTGTTCTTAGTAGTCATAACCACTCTTTTTAGCCAATAAGTGCCTCAAATGTCTCTTCAAAATTCAGCCAAATGAAGAAAACGACCAAATAACTGCCTCTGGCGCTTAAGCGCAGGGCCTCTGACGCTTAAGCGCGGGGCCTCTGGCGCTTAAGTGCGGTCTTCTCTATTTCACCGGCGCTTAAGCGCCGGATCTAGCGCTTAGGCGCCAAAACACTTTTGCACAAATTTTATATTTTTGCTCCAAATTTAATCTTTTTTCACTCCTTTTAGCATTTTCAACTTTTTACTTGCACCTGAAAGAAAAACACACAAAAAATTTCCATTAAAGTGCAATAGCTAAAAAATAGGTATAAATATGTGTCTAAAAATACTATATATTTTAGTTGTATTAGGCCTCCATCTTAGCAAAGAATGCTGCAACACACTTGGAGATCTCCTATGCAGTAGAGGTAGATGCTGTAATAAGGAGACCATCCTTGCCTCCAGTCAAATAGCGTTGTGGCCTCTACATATGTGTGTAGCGAGGGTGGTTGCAGTGGTGAAGCCGGAGGCGGGGCCGGGAGCGGGTGTATGGAGTGGGGTGGGGATCAGAGCTGTGGTGGGAGTAGGCGTTGAGTCGGTGGTGGGCGTCGAAGTCAGGCGACCTCTCCTAATGTGCTTCTTCGCCAGATAGCGTTGTGGTCAACGCTGCCTAGTGGGGAGGGAGACTGTTCCTGCCTCCAGTCGACATCTGCAATGAGGAGAACAAATTTTATTAATTGGTACACATAACACATACTATGTAATAAAGTAAAAATATAATAGAATGTAATAAACATAAAACACATAAAGTATGTAGTGGACATGTAGACAAAACTGTAAAATGCAAGGTACAACAACCAAAGCTGAAAAACACAAAACTACGCAGTAAACTGAAATATAAATTTCAAGAAAAGGTACAATAAACTTAGTTATCCTACTTAGAATCGTCTACAAAGTGATTGGAGGATTTAGTCATGAACTCTTCTTCAAACGCATCGTCGGAGTCGAACTCATCACCCAAACTAATTGCTTTGTATTCGCTAGTAGGAACCTCTAGATTAATCTCTTCATGGATTGCATCAAGTGGAAAATAGAAACAAGTCATTTCAGTTTTTTAATGGGTGGGTTCAATGTTATTCTAAATATTAATTATGGATTTTGGTTTACTCAAAATGACAACCGCTCAATCAATGTTATCTCTTGCTCTATGTAGATTTTGAAGATAGTAAACCTGACTCTCTTATCTAACTAAGACGAAAGGATCAAATTTAGCATTTCTTTTGCTCATTTTTACTTTTGTGATATTATATAGTTGGTTTACCCGTGTTTCACTATCAGGAGCATGATCGAACCAAGTACGATCGAATGGGAAAACACATCCTACAATAGAGCCTGTAAAAGATAGTTCGACAACTTTTTTTAGAATCCCATTATAGTCTATCTCATAGTCTGACTTATAGTTTGTTTTAACACAAGTGCCGAAATTAAAAGACTTTTTTTTTTCTTTGAACTAGAATCTCGTATGAAACCTCTACTCTATATTTTCATGATGTGCATAGGTCCCCAAGCAAGATCTATCAACCCCTGATTTGTCACTCTATTTGTCCACCAGGAATCTACTAATATATACATAAGAAATATCTTATTAAAATATCTTCTTTTAAGAAAATATTTCCACATGTGAAATCAATCGCGCAATGGGCTATAGCTAAGAGCATTTTTAGTTCAATAATTGGCTTTGCAGTTGGAAATAAAATACGAAACAAATATGCTCGTGATAGGATTAGAGTAGCTACATTTGCAGGAAATATTAGAAAGAGACATCATGAAGTCTAAATAAACCTCCAGAATAGCTTTTTCTAAATATGAAACAACAATTACCACTCAAAAACTGATTGATTTTAATTTTGACTTGGATTGCTTTAGAGCCGACAACAATTAAGCTCGAAATCAAAATTTTAAAATCCTATCGAGGCTGTTGAGGCTATCAAAGATCAATAATCAACAAATATTTATCAATATTTTATCTTTAATCTTGTTTGTCACCATAGCCACAACAACTCATTCACGAGTATATTCCATTCACATTTTAGTACAAGTGTAAAGCTAGTGGTTTTGCAATTGGCTTTTCACTTGGAGATAAAATATTAAAAAAATATATTGTGAGCTGGGTGATTTAGCTACAATGGCATACACTATTAGAGCGAGACATCTTAATAAATTACGAGTCAATGTTTGGCCGTTTAATGATATTCGACAAAACTAATATACTGAGATGTTACAGGATGTGACTTCAAGCCGAGATGATGTTGGATCCAACCAACCAACTTAAGTCTACTAATTTATCACATCCCCATATATATCATTATAACTTTGAATAATAGACCCGAGATATCTATAACTTGCATAACTTCTAAAAGATTTGATCACCCGTAGTTACAACTCTGTCACTAGAGCTACTACCTCTAAAATTATATTTCAAGTGTTTAGTTCTAGATCTACTTAATCGAAGGACTTTAGACTCCAATTTCGGTCTCCATAATTTAAGTTTTTCTTAAACTCTTTATCTAGTTTCATCCACAAGAAGGTTGTCATCGGCAAAAAGCATACACCAAGTTGCATCTTTATGTTAATGTATAGTAAGAGCATCCATAAATAAAGCAAAAACATATGTAATTAAAGCTGATCCCTTATGCAAGTAGGGTTGTTAAAAATCTGATTTCGAGCCAAGTTGGAGTTGCTAGAAATTGGCTCGAAAAACATTCAATCCAAAATTTTGGTCCGTAGCTCAGCTCATTTTATTCGATCTGATTTTGATCTTATCCAACATTTGAATCAATTTTTTGAGCGATTAACAATCTTTGAGCTAAATTCGCTAGATTCACAATCATATATTGTTAACGATCAGATTTCAAGTCAAGTTGGGGTCGGCTCGAAAAAAATTTGATACAAAATTTGGCTCGTAACTCGACTCATTTATTTCGATCCGATCTTGATCTCAGCCCAAATTCAAATCAATATTCGAGCAATTAACAATGTTTGAGCTAAACTCACAGCCCTAAATGTAATCCAACTGAAATAGGAATATATTGGACAAAACTCCTAGTTGTTAAACCCTAAACCTTAATCACATCCTGCAAACCAAATGAAAAAAAAAAAACATAGATAACAAGTTACC
The DNA here is from genome assembly GCF_001263595.1 of Phalaenopsis equestris. NCBI lineage: Eukaryota > Viridiplantae > Streptophyta > Magnoliopsida > Asparagales > Orchidaceae > Phalaenopsis > Phalaenopsis equestris. The sequence continues at coordinate 221,032 of NW_018164593.1, forward strand.
TTCCTCGGTCATTTCGAGTAGTAGAGAAGTGGAAGGAGGAGAAAAATGGGAGTTTCTGGTCATTGTAAGCCTCGATCCATCCACTGCTTCCCAAGCTAGCTCGTATTCCGACTACACTGCGAGGGATTTGAGGACAAGGGACAAAGGCGATGGTTTCGGGGAGAAGATGAGGGCTTCATGTAGAGGGTTTTGGGGAAATGCGAGGGTTTAAGGGAAAGGTGAGGATTTCGGGTGAAGAAAAGCCAAGAGGAAATTAGGACAATACCGAGAGGGAGGAGAAATAGAGCGAGATATAGAGTTTGCTTCAATGGTATATCAACGACTTTAATGGGTCAGTTATTAAAACTATTACTGACGGCTTATGCCTTCGCTTGATAATAAAATGCATTGGTTAAACCTCTGTCAGATGGCGGGCTCGAAGATAACCGATGCACTATATTCGTCGGTTAATATATACTTATCATCGACGGGTTTGTCCATCAATTATAATTAATAAAGTCAAAAAATAAAATACTGTTGATAAGAGATGATTTATGTTGTAGTTATACAATCACCAAAAATCAAGATCGACAACCGTCGCCAAACTGTCTGTAATTAAAACAATCTTGTCGACATATAAAAAACTGTCAGTTATTTCGTTGGTTTTAGCACTTTTTCCTATAGTGCTAGTTGTGTAAAAAAATGTAAATTTCAGTCCTGACAAAATTAATTTTTTTTTAAATTAGATTTAATTTTGGAATTTTTAAAATAAGGGAAAATAATATATTCTGTATTTTATGTCCTTTTTAGGACTCTTAGGTGTGTGTTTGACAGTACAGTCTTAATTGGATTTTGGCTAGCTCTAGCTAAACACTAAAAACATGAAAAAGTAAGTTAGATAATATTTTTTCACATTCCGTCTTTTTCGCTCACGTTACGTTTCTTTACGACATAAATCTGGCATTAATAAATCTGATCATTTAGATGATTTTTTATGTCGCTGCTCAAACACCACCTCCATAGCAAGCTACATCCCCGTTGTGGAATTTACTGCATTTGATAAATCTTATTTAATGTAAATTCAAGTTGCAGCCAAATATCATCGTAGGTGTATAATTAAGTTAAAATTTTGTATAATAATTAACAGTTACATGTTATATGGACTATTGTTTTTTTAAAATTTTTTATAAGAATATAAAAACTTTATCAAGCTAATTTCACCAGCAAACCTAACTCACCAATTTATTAGTATAAATGGAGCTATCGTTTTCCCCCGGACTATAACTAAGAAGACTTGAATAATAGCTTTAATGTGGTTTGTGTTGAAAATCATGGATTTATTGTTATTAATTTATTTCATTTGAAAATTTTCTCGCCGTACATCAAGATTTCTTTTCTTTTTCATGTTTACACCCAATAAAGAAATATGAGAGGGTTGATGTATAGACTTGCGCTTAGATTTGAAAAGATTTCTTTTTTTTTTCTTTTTTGACCCTCATATATATATGAAAATTGATGTAAGTCCATCGCGCCTGCAAGGCCACGCTTGATTTAGTTAAAAACCAAATCCTCAATTAAAATATGTTTAAAACGTGAACTTATCCTCCATTTAATGAGCAGCTGAAAATAAGGTGGCATAATCCAATGAAAAAACCGTCAAAACAATGAGCAAATTCCGCCAAAAAATTTTGGCAGAATATTTTCATTGATGATGCGGGAAGTAATTTAGCATTTGTTAGTGATGTAGACGAAAAAAATAAGAACTGAGAAGAAAGTTTGGAGTTGCGTGGGAGAAAGTGGTTATGTGGAGAGGAAAATAAATATGAAGAAGATGGATATAAATGGGGGTATTTATAAGGTAAAATAGAAAGTATTATTGTTTTGGCTGGGTGATATATAACTTTTCATGCATAAATTGCTTGAAGATTGCTCAAATATTCAATATTACATCTTTGCCAACTGCTATTTTACTATGGTCGAAATGGGGGATTTATAATTGGAAATAAAAGGCTGTTACGATTGGGGGAATGCTAATGAAAGAGGAGCAGGGCTTGAAAGATGCATTTTTATTTCAATCTTTTGCTTCTTGATATAAACTCATAACACATAGTACTAGGTCTGTTTCTGCTAAGATTGTGCTAACACATTTCAATCCTATGACTACTACTGACTCTTTAGAATATTTTTCTATTTTTTGTTACAAAAATCCATTGATTACATATTCTAGAATTTTCTAAATCACGTTTTCAAAGCTTGTATTTAGAATATTTAAATTTTTTTTTAGAAAGTGTCTTTAGATTTTTTCAAAGATCATTTTAGATTATGGGCTCAATTAAAACACAATTTTATATGGGCCAAAAAACACCCCCTCTTAAACTTGAGTCATCCCGAACAATTTTCTTATCTCGATAAAATGTACATATTTGAGTAGCTTGATGAAGATATCAGTCACTTGATCATGAGTCACATACTTCATTTGCATATCATTTCTTATGATGCAGTCTCTAATGAAGTGATAGCGTGTGTGAATATGTTTACTTCGATTATGAAAGAAAGGATTCTTAGCTAAAGGGATAACTGACTTATTGTCTTCACAATCTTCATTGGCTCTTCTTATGGCAATCTTAACTCGTTCATTAAATTTTGGAGCCAAATCAAATGAAAAACACAAAAGATTGCAACAATGTGCTCATTTTATCAATTAGAAAGGGTGACAATTGGTTGTTTATTTGACATCTAAGTAAAAAATAATATACATCTCACATATAGAACATGAACCCTTTGATGCTTTCTCTCTCATCCAAGACTCCAACCTAGTTGATATATCACTATATCCGACAAGCCTGAAATATATATCCGAAAAGCTTGAAATCTTTTGATGATGAATAGAATAAGTCAAACTCTATTGTACATTTGATATTAAAAAAAAAAAAAAATAGCAGCCTTCAAGTGAGTAGTAGTTGGAGCCTCTATATAACAACTAACAAGTCCAAAAACATGTTGAATGTCTGGCTTGGTGTAAGTCAAATAGCATAAGCTTCCGACCAAGATCTAGAAAAAGGTTGGATTAGCCATTTCTATATTCTTATTTTTCAAATAACTTGCCTGCACACTTTAAGTCATCCACATGAAATTACATTATCAAAATATCTTAGTCCTTGACTTTGATGTAAAAGGCATGCTGATGGGAGCATTTGATGAAGTTATGCTAGAGTAAATACTTTTCAATGGGGTTGTTCCATGTCCTAGGTGCTTGTTTCAACCCATAGAGAGCCTTCTTCAACTTCAAAAACTTGTTATCTTTGTCATTTGGCATTCTAGCCTAATGGTTCTTAAATGTAGACAACTTCTTCATGGACTTCATTCGTAAAGTCAGATTTTCCACCTATTTTGAGCTTCTAAAGAAATGATCAACTAGCCTAATTATTTTAAGTCAAGTAATAAGTGAAAATACCTCATCATAGTCAATGACATTGATGTGTTTGGACATGCAACTCAGCAATGGAGGGCTATTAACCATACATCTTAGCATGTATAGACAAAGAAAATGATTAGCAATGCATATTTACGTCAACCATTGAGTCGTATGCTCTGTGTAGGGGATCAAGCCTCCAATGTGGAGTACAGTGCCCCTGACCCCTCGGTTGTTGGATCTGCTAGTTCGTATGGCTCTTCCTATGATACTTCGGAGCTGCCCATACTATGATCAACTGAGCCAAAACTCCTCCCCCACCCAACCGAGCTACCCCCTTTCTACAGGCTACGATGAACAAGTCACCAAGACTATGTCTGCCATGAATCTCAAAGATTCAGTGGATCCGGTTGTGAAGCTTCAGCAGCCAACCGAAGGACCTCTGCAACATAAAGTATAAAAAAATAAATTTTAATAAGTATTCTAATTCAAACTGAATGATCATACCTCAAACTCGTGTAACCACATGTCCTGAGTCGCACTAGGGATATGCTTTCAGGAGAGATACATATGCTTATATCTGCTCAAATGATCTCTGTGATACATGTCACAGGCAGCTTGTGAGAGATGATTCTGAAGAAAAAATATTAGTTTCACAAAATATTGAGAATTAAAAAGGAAATTGATTACATGTTAAAGATAACTTTCGAGTCCCCCTCCAACACAAGATGTACCTATCGAGGGGCAAGAGTCCTGGAGCCAGGCTCATTAGAGGAGGAAGTTTGATCCTGAGTAGAAGGTGGTGCAGGAGTGGTTGTAGTAAGAGGGACTGCAGTAGCTAGGGTTGTATTAGGAGGGGTTGGAGTAGGTGGTTATGTAGTAGGAAGGACTATAGTAGGTGAGGCTATAGTAGTAGGGGCAATAATGGAATTGTCAAATACTCAAAGAGGTGTTGCAATACGTGTAGCATTAGGTGTGGAAACATGTGTGTCAGTAAGTGTGGTAGTAGATGTGGGAGCAGGTTGGAAAAATGCAAGTCCTTCTTCCTGTTCCTATATGTGCTTCCCGAATTGACCAAGACATATGGTCGATTAGGTGGCTAATGACCAGAGAAAAATATGTTGAGATTTTCATACCTATTTTATATTGTTTTTGATGATATTGCACTTTAAGGAAAGGTATTTTTTATGTTTTGTTGCAGGAATGATGAATTAGGGTAATTGGAGAGAAAATATGCAAAAAGGAGCGAATTTGGAGCGAAAAGGACCAAAATGTGCAGAATTGAACTAGGGCGCCGACGGCGCCATCTACCCCGCCGACGGCGAGATTTTCCTTAGACTCCAGAATTAATTCATTAAGAAGGTCCACCGACGGCGCCCTCGAGGCCACCGATGCCGAGCTCGGCGGTTATGCCCAATCAGGGTTTGGATAAGCCCAAATTTTGAAGGGATGCTTAGGAAACTCTTGGGAAATCTCATCCACAACTTTAAAAGAATGTTTTGGCAGAAAATTGAAGAAGAAGAAAGTGCAAGAAAGAGTTCCTGGAGGTTAGAAAGTTTTCAATAGTGTGTAAAAATTGTGAGGAATTCTTCAAGATATTGTAAGAGTGGAGGAAAAGTGAGAGATTTCTTCCTCCTTGCTTGTCTTGACATTTGTGAAATGGTGATTTGAATTAATGAAACCATGAAAATGTTTAAGAAATTGTAATGATCTTTTCATTTCGATCTTAATTTACTTTCAATCTGATAAATTGATTTGTTAAAATATGTTGAGTTTTATAACTAAAGTGAGGATTACATCCAAGATTCAGGGAGGTCAAAGCCCTTGGAAGTTGGGTGCAAATAAATAGGGAAATAATATTATCAGGCGTAGAATTGGAGATTTTAGAGTGACAGACTAAAATCCCCAATTCAATCATATCGTTTGGGAGATGAAGTGTAGATGTTAACTCTCAGGCGAGGGGAACGTGGGAGCTCCGAAGTGAGAGCCAGTATCCTCCCAGCCTAGCAGCAGATTCAGTAAACAAGCGTAGGATTAGTCAATGTTCTTTATGCCTGGACCAAAGGGTAAAGAATAGGTATGCTCCTATTTG